>NW_016107689.1:1820506-1912867 GCF_001604975.1 Cebus imitator | reverse complement strand
GGGAAAAAAAAAAAAAGAAAGAGCACAAGCAGTGTTAGAGCCCAGATGATGTCAA
The DNA here is from genome assembly GCF_001604975.1 of Cebus imitator. Lineage (NCBI taxonomy): Eukaryota > Metazoa > Chordata > Mammalia > Primates > Cebidae > Cebus > Cebus imitator. Next base: position 1,912,812 of record NW_016107689.1, on the reverse strand, counting down.
CCAAAATATTCCCTGGGAAGAGCTTACCCTGAGTAGAAACTGGCATAGCACATCTGACACATGGCAGAGTGCAGCACTGGCAACAGGGAGTCAGTGGGAAGGAGCTTGGGAAGTACATAAGGTCAATGATTGCAATCTTGGAAAGGTGCTGATTTTGGAGGAAAGAGAACAAAGTATTCTTGAAGGTGACTACTGCCTGTAAAGGCGGGAGTGGGTAGAGAAAAGAAGGGAGACTGATGATAAGAATCTTGCAGAAATCAGATATCAAGAAAGAATCAGGACCAGCCTACAGGCTGGCTGCTGGCTACCCCCACACAGCCTACCCTGTGCTCCCTGGAGGGACCATGTGAGCTGGAAGACTAGGTCATTGTGTTGTCAGTAGATGTCAAACCCTTTGTTCCCAGATTATCTGGGTCCAATGTGGCATGATCAGAGTCCTCAGAAGCATGTGTCTTCCATAGATGTGCAGCCGCACACTATCTATTTGTCCTGCAACCATGAGTGACAGAGCAGAAAATATATTCTGAATATAAGGCCTTAGGAGCTTCAACTTGCCCACTTCAGAATTTATCTTCTGAGATAACTCTTCATCTGTAAGCCTATTCTCCTTTTACCCTGACTCTACACAAAAGTCTTGCTCAATACATGCTCCCAGTATAATTATAACCAACCCAGTTGTTACCAAGGTTTTCAAACAGTGAAGCCCTAAAAGGATTCCATGTGCTGTCTTCCACAAGAAACAAAACTCAATGATAATGAGTAAAAAAAGTGTGATGAGCAAAAGTTTGACAGTAAAAGAGCTGATGGAACTATATCATCTGAGACAAAAATCAGCCAAACATTCACACCATTAGTCCATTCATGCCGAAGATAGTTTGAAATCAGATGGTTAATATTATGAACAAATAGACAGGGGCCAGGCTTGGTGGCTCATACCTATAATCCCAGCATTTTGAGAGGCTGAGGTGGGAAGATCATCTGAGTCCAGGAGTCTGAGACTACCTGGGCAACACAGTGAGGCTCCACCTCTACAAAAAATAAAAATATTAGCTGGGCATGGGTATGCATGCCTGTAGTGTCAGCAACTCAGGAGGCTGAAGTAGGAGGATCCCTTGAGCCTGGGAGTTTGAGGCTGCAGTGAGATATGATCTAACTACTACCCTGCAGCCTAGGCAACAAAAACAAACAGGAAATCCAGAATCACTGCAAAAAGTAGGTCTTTCACCAATTCTGAATTTGAATTTATCAGGCTGGATTTTCCTTAACTGCAAGGTTCAGAGACCAATAATATGTCAGAGATACAAAAGCAACCTAAGTGGGGATCTGGTTACCTCACTTGGCCCAACATTTGTCTTCTAAGAGAAATGGTAAAATCAGCTGACATGTTTTCAGAGGGTGAAATAGTGGTGAAAAACAAGTAATGAATCTGTAACGGCTAGTGCTCTACCAACTCCCCTTCCTGTGCAAGCGTTATCTTGGACACCAGTGGTGATGCTATTTGGAAGACATTATATATAGCACTGTCTCCAATCCCTAACAATACTTCCATGCTAAACCTATGACCCTATGAAAAATTCCTTCATCAGCAGAGCCTAAAGGTATTAGTGCATAACTTTGTGAAGTTTTATCTTCAGATCCTTCCTATAACAAAGAGAAACACATTATCTATCGCGTGAAAACGTCTGAAGCATCACATGCTGGTGACCTTGAACAAAATGAAGCCTCAAGAAAAAAAGAAAGAAAGAAAGAAAGAAAAAAAGAAAGAAAGAAAGAAAGAAAAAGAAAGAAAGAAAGAAAGAAAAAGAAAGAAAGAAAGAAAGAAAGAAAGAAAGAAAGAAAGAAAGAAAGAAAGAAAGAAAGAAAGAAAGAAAGAAAAGAAGAAAGAAAGAAAAGAAAGACAAGTCTAAATTGAAATAGGATTCCTGATATTTCGAAAGCCGCCAAGGGTTGAAGATGTCAAGGAGTTTCCCAACCTGACAGTTGCATCTGAAAGAAGAGAGTCAGTCGCCAGATTTAAATCTAAACAGCAGCCATGGAATACTTTTTTAAATGGCTTAAAGAAGAGCCAGATTCCAGCATGGTTGGGTTTGGGGAAAATGCTGAGGGCACTGAAAAAGCAGCAGCACTCCCAGCCCAGCATGCAGACCAGCAGTGTTCTCAGCGGGGGCCAGGCGGGTCCTTTCCAGGGAAGCTGCATGGGTCAGGTGAGGCTCTGGCACAAGCCCTTGCATGGCAGCATCCCCCTGAGTAAGAAATGGAAACAGAGGGAGGTTGTCTGTACCTTCACAGAGAATAAACAATTGCTGCTTTGGCAAATTATAGGGTGTCATAAAATGGACACACTATTTACTGCTATTCTTCTATTTTTTCATGTTCTTTCAGAAAAATATCTATGTATACAAAATGAATACATATGAAAGAAAACAGGCAAAATTGACATACTTGCCAGCATCTTTCGAATTCTCACCATTGTCACCTGTCACCTGGCAACAGTAACTTCAACTGCTGCATTCACAGCCCTGTCTTTTGATATAGTGCATAAGCTCCTTTTCTCCAATTCCCCTGCATTTTCCATTGGTGAGTACACCCAAGACTGAAGGCTTTTATCATCTATTTTCAGTGTGAATGAATGGTTTACAATTTGACTTTTTAGACCTATAATTCTGGTACAGAGTATATTTTTCTTTCTTGATCTAGAGAGTTAGATCGTATACTTATGTGTCCTGGAAACAAAATATATTATCAAAAATGCTGTAAATTGAAATAAAGTAGAATATTTTACTTCCTTAATATAATCAGAGTAGGAAGTCACAATACAGACTTAGATAAAAGGAAAGATGTTACCCTTATGTATTTCTTTATATTTTTCATCTAGAAAAGTTTAATACCAATCTAAGTTGAGATTTTACTTTTTTTGTGATTTAATTTTATTAAATATATTTAAGAGGAGAAAGAAACCACTAAGCTGAAATTAACTGATTTTCTTGTCCTGGTAAGAAATCAGACACAAAATTATCACTGTGTTACAAAGGCAAAATAGTTCCAATAATAGCATCATTTTAATTCTGCAACATCAAACATCAATTTGAGATTGCAGTTGATTTTTCTTTTTTCAGAAATGTCCAAATATCATCATCAAATGTTATAGTATAGTTGACTTTCAATATGGTGATGGATAATATATAATATTACTGAGGGTACACTATGTACTAGATTATATTCTAAGTACCTTTTCTATATTAATGTAATATGCACAATAATCTATGAGGAAAATATTAAAATCACTGCTTTATAGATTTAAAAGCAAAGGAAAAAAGTTATAAATGGTAGAGGAGTTGGGATTTGAACTTTATCAGATGCTTCAGCAGTTCTTCTTTATGTGTTTTATCATTAACCATGTGGATTCTTTAGTATGATTATTGTTATTTTTGACCAAAGGCAAAATAAATAAATGCGCCTTTAAAAANAAAAAACAACTTCTAAATGTCCTTAAGGTCTAGATAGTGAACTTATTTTCACTTGACTTTTAGAAACAACTTATTATTAGTCAATTTTTTCTTAACAAAATTTTATTTTGATGGTTCTCATTTTCTTTGAAAGAATAGAAGATAAAAAGTGGTTCAGATATTAATTGTACACTTGAAGATGACTAAACTACAGATGTGGAGGAAAGAATTGTCAAAAACAGATGGCAGGACAGACTGAGCCCACAGGCTGAGTTTGCCAATCTCTGAATTAAACTAATGAATCATGGGCGGGTGATAAATGCAGGTAATTTATTGCAGTATTCGTTATTAACAAGTTTACACAATGTTATAGAAAAGCATGAAGAGTTAATCTTAAAAATATTGCTGTTAATTTTGCTCTATTGACTGTCATGTAGATGTGCTTTATTTTTTATTCATTAAATCACCCACATAGTCGGCATTTATTGTTGTACCTACTGAGTTTCATATTTGTTTTCATTTTCGTATACTGTAAAATCAGCCACCATTATATGTGTTTTAAATTTGTACTTAGATTACTGAAATAACTGAACAGCATTTGGTTATAAACATAATAGCTTTACATCTTTGAATGTTCATTGGAGAGGTGGGGAAAGGCATAACATCATTGTAATTAGAATTACTAGATGCCTAGATTAAAAACTGACAAGACAAAATACATAATAAATTGACCCAGCAGGATAATTCATCTCAGAGTCAAGGGAAATAATTTAATAATAGATCCTTATGAATAGCGTATAGCTCACAGATGATTTACTTTGCTTTTAGCCATTTCTGTAATTTACTACGATTCCCTACTTCATGCCCTCCATCTAGTGTGTTTTTTTTTCTCCTTCCCATTTCTTTGCTCTCTCACAATATCCAATCATCATTTTTTTCTCTCATCCCTGTCACCTCTAAGTTTTTATCTACCACTCCTGTCTGCAAGTAAAATCCTCATGCATCTTCTCTCTCCTTTTGTTTAACTTTAAAATATAGACATTGTAATACATACAGGTAGAGCTTAGTCTTTTGTAGAATGCAAATTGGAAATTACAAAAATGTTGTTTAGTTCTATTTCTAACATATATCAATAATTACATGAAGGGATCATCTAGGCTTCAGAAGTTTATTATAAAATGGCACAATTTCTTTTCCTGAGACCTAAATCACTTTTATGCCTTTCAAAAATTCATCACATTACATTTATAAGGGAAATATAATACCCCTTGTATACATTCATGTATCAGTGCTTACTATAGTTACATTTTCTAACATCCTTTGAATGTCTCACGGTGACTAATTCTTACATCAGACTCTAATATGGGCAGTGACTCATGGAGACAATAGGAGAGGAGTCGAGGGACTGATTTTGATCAGTTGGTGGTATAAAGCCCTAAGATGGTATTTATATATTTCATCACTGCCACCTACTAACACCAAAGGAAAGGGGAGTGTCATTATATCCCTCTTTGACATAAAAATTTCATGGATTTCTTTATCCTATTCGATTCAATAGTCTGTTGATAATAAGATAAGGTTTGGAAAAGATGGAAAAAGAAGCTTCTCATATTCAAATATTTCCACTTAAAAGTCTCGAAATATAAGATTGGAAGTGACCTTAGAGATATCATCCTTTCTACTTTTTTTGCCAATGAGAAACTAAAATATGCAGGCTGACCCTTTTGTTCACAGTTACACTGTTCTTTGATAAAATAACTGAGTCTTGGACCTGGTCTTCTACATCCTTATACAAAATAGAGCAGGGAGGAATTCTGAAAGCGCTTTGTGTATATTGGGGCTATTTTCTGCAGTAAACATACAGAAAGAAGGCATTCATTCAAACTGGGTTGGATGGTGTTAAAAATACCCATCCTACTCTTTAAGGGTTTATTGTGGAAACATAAGGAAGGACTGCCCACACATGGTAAATCAGTCTTCTTTCTGAAGACTAACAAAAGTGATCTGAAATCAGTGTGAATGTCACTCTTGGTATTCAGCCTCCTTTAGAAAATGTAAACCTTGAAAGACCAAAGGAAGGCATTGCCATAGCAATTTTAAGATTTTACCTGCTGGTTTCCTGCCATATTCTTTAAAAACTGAACTCAGAGCTAATGAGAATAATCCTCAGGGGCATGTAGGAATAAAATCTGTGCCTAAATGAAAATCTAGGGATAAATAATGAAGAATTATATTCCCAAGACACTCCCATTGTAGAAAGCTGCTGTGAAAACCTATCTGTATAATATTGGAAAACAAAAATGTAATGAATTTTGTATAGATCAGAAAGTAACAAAATATAAACACTAATATCTTGTAGATTTGTTTGAAATAAAACTGCCATTCATTTCCTACCGGGCATTACTATTTCAATGTTCTTGCTTCTCTCTTTGTAAATAATATTTAAATGACTAAAAATAATTTAAATATACAAACTTGTCTGTAAGCAGCAAAGTTTACTTTTTTTCAGTTAAAAAAAGGAGTAACTAATTTTAATTATAAAATGGTTGTGTTAGGAGTAAAAAAGACTTACTGGGAAAAAAGTAAAATAAAGTGAAATGGTGTGTTGTTTTTAAGAGTTTACTTTGTAGTAGTTGCTTATATGAAAATATTAAAAAGAGAAAATAATCATTAAAATAAAATCTCCAGTCAAATGGAGAGGAAATTTTTTAAGCAGTATTAATTCTATAGCCCAAAATCACAAGATATTCTTTTTCCTAATAATAAAGATATTAGGTAGTAAGATTTTACTATTTTACTTAAAATCTTACATTTAAAATTTCTATTTTAAATATTTTACTACCTATAGTAAAATATTTTTAAATTTCTATTTAAAATGTAGAAAATATTTTACTATAGGCAGTAAAATATTTTCTACATTTAATGGTATTTGTTAACGTACTTGTTTTACTTTGAAATGGTATATGAATGGCTCGTTTATTTATATTTTTATTAACTCAGACATTTGGTATAAAAGGTAGATACTTGATAAGTAAAAATGTCAAATTCTCTTATTACCCACCATGAACCTGGAGCTAGAAAAGTGTAAATTTATTCTTCCCTTCAATTACTTCTCACACTTGCTTGTTATAGCTTCCAGGCTCTGGCAGCAGACTTGGTATTACTGACTATGAGAAAGATGATAATCATATTTGTCAGATAAACAATTAACAAACAAGCAATAATACCAGTTGAAGAAGGGGACAGATTTGAAAATTGCTTAAATGACAATTAAAATTGACTATAATCAATTTTGCATAAAATCTTTCTGACTCCAAAGACTGTCTTGTTTTGTTTGGTTTTCTTATCTCATGTGGATTTAGAAAGAGAAAATAAGCAAACCTATTGCTCTCAGAGGGTACAGTGAGTTGTAACAGGGAGCAGGTAACAGTTCTGATAGGCTGACAAACATTTCCTGACCTGAACAGGTCTTTAACATTTCTGCTTCCCTAGTACTACAGGTGAAATGGAGCAGAAAGTAAAATGTTTAAATGTCTATAATATGTTCAAGTTTTTAGGCAGTCTCCACAGATATGAAAATATAGTCAGTAAGTCTTACCTCAATATTATGATTATATTCAAGTAATAGTAATCTTCATAAGATATCTGGAATATTTCCCTTCTTACACATTTTAAAAACACTTTTCCTTTTTAGCACTTAGAAAATTTTTCAACATGTAACAGTTCATTACTAAATTTAATGAAGCCAAATTTTTCCTAATAAGTGCATTGAGGGAGAAAGTCTTTATTTCTCAACTAGGTTCAATAGCTTTTCTACTACAATATAAACAAGTTGCTAATATATTTATGCTCTTAAGATAAAAATGTTGCTAATATATTTATGCTCTTAAGATATTTTGTGTTTAAAGTTAATGTTAGAAGTCGACTTCAAATTGTCATTCTCTTAGCATATGTGAAGCAGAATTAGGAACAGAGAAAATTCCATTATAAAAAAGCTCTTGATTAATACACATAAAGTCATAAAAATGCATCATCATTCTTATTACGCAAGGAAATCATGCTTTATAGGAAATAAACTAGTTTGTAATATCTTTCAAAAATTATGAAGTGTGCTCAGAGATATATTAAAAAATCTGATGGTAAGATGAAATATATTTAATGAAGCATATCATGGATGTTTAACTGAAAGCCATACCAGCTTTATTGTTGTTGGAGGCAATATATGCCTCGTGTTTGAATGTTAATTCCCAATAAAGCTGGCATTCTGGAGTAAAGAAGAATGTTAAAGAATCTTAGAAGCATCTCTGATGATATGCTTATTAGTCCACTTACTCTATTTGAGATAGATTGATGATACTTTCTCTTTTGAATAGATTTAGTTTAAGTATTTGATTGCTGGAAATTGATTTTTGCATACCTGACACATAAATTCTTAGGCTGGTGGAAAAGATCACTAGAAATGTTGCAGCAGACTAAAAATGAGATAATAATATTACATGTCCTATATGGATGATGTGAAAGTTAAATGAGAAAACACAAATGAAACGATCACCACAGAGCTTTGCATCTATTAATAAATGCTCATGAGTAACAATAGTTGTTGTAGTGGAAAACAAGCAATTAATTAAGAAAGTGATATAAAATAGTAATATTAAATGAGTCAAATATATGTTAGAAGTATTTTGAAAAGAGAACATTAACAAAAGCTTACATTTTCCATTGACAAAAGTCATTACGAATATTTCAAAACAACCATTTAACTTTAACTAAGAAACCATACTTGACTTCTTTTCCTGTGTTGTTTTTTTTTTTTTATTTCTCTGAGAATGTGATGAGCAGTACAAATATGGATGTTTTCCATAGGAAACTTCAAGATTGCAGCTTATGGATCGAAAGAAGTGTGCCAGTATCAGTTAAACACTGATTTAATAAAGAATTTTTAAAAGAATTAAATTTGAAAATCTAAGCAAAATTTTGCATTTGGCCATGAATTGTGCCTTCTTTCCTTATTCATACACATCAAATCTTTGTAATTGAAGATCTGAATTTCTTTGAAACTAACTAAGAGGTTCACATATTCTAGAGAAAGTCAGGGGAGAAAAAGAAAACTGACAATTTAGTGAGCTTCAGCCTAAGTAGAAACAAACAGAATCCAAAGGCTTTCAATAACATACAGGTATGTCAAAGTTATCAATATGAGCTTTGTAATTTCATGCTTTTAGTCATTTTTATCTCCTGCTTCTTCAATTATGTTTATTAATTACATAAAAATAAACAGATAAGATCTAAGAAACTGAGAGAGAAGGAACCTGAAGGAATTCTTTCTTCTTCTATTTTCAGTTGTAACATTCAGGAGAAGAGGGATACTCTGTGTTAGAATACAACACAGTGATACTTAAAAAGAGAAACGAATGAAGCACGTTATGACTTCTTGGGCATATTCTTAAAAGACGAAGTAGAATAACAGGAGCCAGAACATTTTGGTCTGAAAAACTGCCTTGAAAATTAATGTTAAAAAGACATACACAGATTCCACAAATCAGCCACCAGTAATTTTCATCACTTCTGGACAGTTAACACAGAGGACAGGGCTTCTCCTTGAGAGCTGGGGCAATGGGTGAACTACAAAGACTAGAATGACTTGAAATTCAATTCAAAACCTGTGCACATACATTCATAATAGAAGATTAAAGATCAACTCATTACCCCTGTTTCTGACTTTACAGGTAGGAATATTGGGAATCTAAGATGCTAAATAACTCACCGATGACAACAATAAGCAAACCCATAAATGGTAGGTTCAGATATAGGAGCTATGTTTTTCTTTCAGCATGTAGTGGTCTTTACAATATATATTTACATTAGTTAATCAAATTATTTTTACCTTATCATTAAGCAAGCACCTAAAATATATCAGGCACCAATTTACATAACTAAATGCAGTATATCATTTAATTCTCCAATGTCAATTGGCAAGTCTGTCTTTATTAATTGGGGAGTTTGAGTAACCAGTTTGTTGGAGGTAGATCAAAAATTCTAAAATTCCCTGACTGTAAAACACCAATCATATTATACTCTCATTGGCCTTTGCTATGTCGATAACTCTCCTCTCAAGAATATAAAATCATTTTGTATTGTCTTTTGCGCCTTTGTTTTTCAAAGCAATTTTCACAGTGCTGAGCATGAAGCAGGCACTCAGGAGATTTCTGTTGGTTGAGTGATGATGCAGATTGTGGTTTTGGTGGTATTTGTGATTTGGTAGCCACCCAGACCACTAAGTGAAGGAAGTAAAAGAAAATGTACCTTGGAAGTATTGATTTCTCATTAAATATTGAATCTGTAGAAAGACAGTCAACAAGGTGCTGAAGAAGTACATGGAATACCCATCAATTTATCACTCAGAAAATTAGATTTAGAAAAGAAACTCACTGACGTCTGAAAGCAATAAACCTTGGAAAAGTCAAATTGACCCTCAGGCATATTAACACTCTGAAATACAGAGACAGAATCAAACTGTAAAGAGGCTATTTTCTGAATTATTTTTGCTATTAGTCTCACTATTTTATAGGCTCATTGATTTTTAAAAACTCATATATGTTTACTTTCATATATGATGAAGCAATCATGTATGTTTACAAACATATACTTTTACTTTCTTACTTACATATAAAGAAATAATTTAAAATAAAATATAACCATAGAGGTTGAGCCAGCAGCCCTATTAATGAACACAGGATAGGATTATGAATTGGTACAATGGAAACCATTTGCACACTGGCAGGTAGGCATACCTCCCTCAGTTACGGTCACCACTACTGAAATGAAAGGCATTCTTTGACTTAAAATATTTTAATTTTCAAGGAATATTTAACTTTTCTAGCTGAAGTCTTTATAAAATATTCTTTAACATCAACTCAGTTGAAGAAAAGGACAGAATAATCACATCAGCAAGTAATAGTAGGTAAAGAACAACAAATGAAAAAGAGAGATATTGAAAAGAAGACTTGAAGACTAATATTTGAATAGACTAACACAAGGAATCAAGCCAAAATACTTCATGGAGTTAAACAATCATGAAATATCCTATTTCAATAACGTTCTTCTACTTAGTTGCCTCTGACAGAAACTTGAATTGTAAAATTTAGATTTAGCCCTTTACCTCTGCATTCTGCTTCATATTAGGCCAAGCAGTTGAACTCAAACAAGGCGTTAATTGTTCATATATCTTTTGTTTTAACAATTTAAAATATCTTTTGTTTTGTTTCACATGTTTCTGGTTTAGAACTTCCTTACCAATATGTGTCTCCTCAAATTAACTTGTCTGGCTGCCAATTTCATTTTGAGAAATATTTTTGACATTTACTAATGCAAAAAGTTGTACCCAACTTGCTCTTAAGTCATACTTATATCAGCTTTCCATTGTATGACCTTAAAAAAAAAAAAAAAAAAAAAAAAAAAAAACAGTAATTGACAAAATCAGCCAGGATACTTGAGGAGCTAGCCTTCAATTTTCAGTATATTACAGATCCCTCATTACAATGAATATTTAGAATCTTCAAGGCATGAAAAATGCAACTAGGGATGTTTTGGAGGTTAAGTTAGGATTCTCAGATTCCTTGGGATCCCTTGGTGATCTATACTTTAATATCTAATATGCTACATTTTGCTAATCAACGCACTGCCTTTGAGACACAATTTAGCGTCTTTAATTGAGCAGGATACATAATTATCTGATCCAACACTTTTTCTAGTCATTTGAATATAGAAAGAACGGGCTTCCTCTAGTAAAGTCATCTACTTCCTGTGTGTTTGTTACACATGTTCAAGTACACTAGCTGGGACTAGAAATCAGCTCCTTCAGAGTACCAACTAAAGGCAACCAGATTAAAATTGTGTGCGTGTGTGCATGTGTGTGTACTATTTCATAGCATGGTCCATTTCTATGGTATAAATACATATACAGGGATCCTTGAGACGAGATTTGGAAATGGCTATACATAATCAGTAGCATTCCACTTCCCTTAAACTGTAACTAGGCATAAATATGATGGTGCTTGAGAATAGTGACATTACCACTCAAAGGCCTACCTATATTCATGTAAGAAATGATTTGGTTAATGTTAGGATATCGTTACTCTATATTTTACTGTATCTCTGAGCTATGGAGTTAAAGGTATCATACTTCCACAAGAGTTCTGAGTTCTGTTTACTTGTTCAGTTTCTATCAGCTTTATAACACAACATAGAGCCATAAAATATATTTTATAAAAAATCTCAGATGATTAATGTTTTCCATGACAGTATCAAAGGCTCAGATCCACGCAATCAATTATCTTTATACTATTAGTCATGTCCTTCTCCTTTGAAATGATTGCCTGCCATCTGTTATTTCATTAAGTATTAAATCTTTGTTGCTGAGCAGCAAGCCAATTTGCCTTAGTGATTTTACCAAAAAAAAAAGCATTTTAAATGTCTTTATGAGAGATGTAATTGCTTAAATTCTGTGTTCTTTTACATTTCAGATAAAAAGTGAATATATGCACATCAAATACATGGCAATAAAGTTAATGAAGCCATTGGTTGTGCAGTCATACAACCCCTTAAAAGCCTAGTCACAGCCTCAACCCTACATTATCACAGTGTGTATCTGTCACAAACTTAGCCCATTAAAAATGAGGATGCGTATATGGTAACTAAGCAAGGGCAACTTTATTAATAATTTCATGAGGGAATAAATTGTTGCCATTTATGCCTGCTACTAAACTGCCTTGAATCGTATTTTTCTTTTAGATGTGAGATTGGTATATAGCTGATCCCTCTATATTATCATTGATCTAAACACTGAATTTGCATTCCCTAAGGGATCTCATAATCTAGATTCAGAACTATTTAATTTGGAGCCTTTAAGAACATGTTCTTCATAAGGCTACATTAATGTGCAAAACAAATAATATATATTGCATTCAAGTTTTCTTAATAATCACAGTTGTCAAAAGGATCATAGTTGTTGCTGTTGTGTGTGTGCAGGCTGGAGTGCAATGGCGTGATCTCAGCTCACTGCGACCTCCACCTCCTGGGTTCAAGCAGTTCTCCTGCCTCAGCTTCCCGAGTAGCTGTAATTACAGGCATGCACCACCATGCCTGGCTAATTAGCATCATAGTTTACTTCCAGAAAAAAAGATAGTAAATATTATTAACATTATCTTCTGGTCAAAGACAGTATTTGTTGGCCAGAGCTGACTCTCAGCAGAGGTTATTTCAAGTAGGCCAGGTAGACTGCCAAAGAGTTTATCTTAACTAATGGCAGTTTAGACAGTGTTTATTGTGAGGGTCCAATACAAGACATTTGTTCAAATCACTTTCTAAGCCCAAGCAGACAGAACATTTATAGACAAAAACATAACAACTGGTCACAGAGGCAGGTTATTATTAGCAATAAAGATTGAGGATGGAAAACTGTGCAGGGAAATAAAAGATTCAAACTTTGAAGTGGTGTTAAAGACTTAGATATATATTAGACCAGAAACAGAATGTGGATCAAAGTTGAAACAGAAAATCTCAAGCTGGAACACATGCTTTTTAAATAAGCCTGCAATTAAATTAAAAGTGAGGCCACCATTATTGGAGTGTAGGTTTTTAGGAAAATGAGCTAAAAATTGTAAAACCAACAGAAAATCTCAATGTCAGCACTAGAATGCCGAATCTAACAGCAATTCAACAGAGAGGATAACTAAGTGTCTAAGGAGCTCTACAAGTGAAGGGTAAATGTCAGCTGCAGAAATTCCCAGAGATGTTTATATATTGCCTGTGTCAAACCTAGATAGATCTCACCTAGGGAGAGAGCTGACTGTGGAGAGATGTCAATTTTGCGTGTAGCAGTAGTTGCAAAATTAAAGGCTGAGAAAAGGCATTTTCTAAATATAATTGTTTTTGCTAGTGTTGATTGTCAAATACTGTATCTTATACAGTATTTGTCTCTTTCAGCACTTCAAATTGATAATGTATTGGAAATCAACTTTCTTCTCTAGCCTTAATTTATAGATCCAAGTTCCTAGAACTACGACAGATTCTCATTTGATGTCACTGGCCAAGCTTTCTAAAAATACAGATTGCTGGGTCTCAGTACCATCCTAAGGTACTGTCCAGGAATCAATCAATCAATCTATCTATCTTAAAGATTTCTAGGTGATCCTGGTATATATTCAGGAAATGAAAACTATTTTTAAAAATGACAGTGTTATTTAAAAAAAAACTTGATATAAAAGAATTTAGACTTAAAGGCTAACAAGATGAAAATGAGTCAGTATTTGAGTAATAAGGAATTTATTTCTGGAAAATGAAACATCTGATTGCAGAAGGTGACCTATAACAAGACAGACAAAAGGCAAGCAGTTTAAAAGGGAGAGAGAGAAAAAAGCCAAGAGAGCTTTAAAACCAGGGCACCGTTTGATTTATATTCACCCAAGGAGATGGAAAATGATTTCCCTTTCTCAAGTAAGAGTAATCAGCTTTCTGGAACCCTGGTGTTGGGGAATTTTAAGCCATGTAATTACAAAAGCAAGAATGAAAAATCACTGTAACATAAAAAAGGTAAAAGTGACAGCTATTACCTAGGGTATATGCCACAAGATATCTAATTGTAATCAGACTTAAAAGCAAAATTAAAAACAAAAACAAAAAAGGAACTATTTTATATGTAGGGATCACTGCTAGTTCTGATATAAGGAAAAATTCTTTAGTTTAATGATAGTGAAGTCAAATGTCTGTGGTAATGGAAAGTCTTCATTCGGTAAAAATAAATAGTTGGTTAGGTAACAACAGGAGATATTCATGGAAATGTGTGAATGATTTACAAGGGTCACACTATTAGAAACATGGATCATAATCTGAAAGTATACAGAAAAGTAGTATTTTTAGAGAAAAAGAGAACTTATAATGGAATAGTCTAATGTTTAATACTGTTCGAAATAGAGAAATAGAACTTTTAGCAAGCGGTGTTTAAATTCAGTTAATGGAATTCGCTGTAGGAACCCCTAAATCTCATGTGCTCTTCTAATAAAGCCATTTGTGCTTCTTTTAAGTATTTGAGAGAACTGGAGGTGACAAGTTCATGCTGAATCTTACAAAAATGCCTATTACTCAGTTTTATACATTTCAAATTTGATTTCAAAGTTCCACAGGTGAGTGTAAGGTATTTTTTGCTACCACATTTCCTCCCTAAGCCACTTCCTCAGTTAAAAAAGAAAAGAAATGGAGACACTTTTGAGACATGGTTCAAAATCAGAACAGAAGTAAGCATTAGAGAAGCATTTTGGATATTTATTCAAAAGGAACTGAAAAAAAATAAATTATAGCGTATATATTCTTTGGGAGAGTGAATAAAGAATTGAAATATATAAATAATATCTTGCCACATATATATATATATATATATAATTTTTTTAACTTTAAATAGACCTTTAATAACTGGGGTGTGATATAGGACTTCAAGTTTGGATAGTCCAGGCACAGAGACAGTGGACAGCTCAGTAGGCCGTCTGAGAATGCTGCTGGCGGTAGCCACCGCGGCGCATGTAGTCCTCGTTTTTGCAGTAGTCGTCCTTCTGGTCTCGGAAGTAGCCACCATAGGTGCCCTGCTTGTGGTCAAACACCTGCTTATTGTTTTTTTTTTTTTTCCATTTATTTATTTTATTGCATTTTAGGTTTTGGGGTACATGTGAAGAACATGCAAGATTGTTGCATAGGTACACGCGTGGCAGTGTGATTTGCTGCCTTCCTCCCCATCATCTACATCTGGAAATCACGTGTGATTTCCTCCCCTTGCTATCTCTCCCCAGCTCCCCACCCCCCACCGTCCCTCCCCTATTTCCCCCCAACAGACCCCAGTGTGTAGTGCTCCCCTCCCTGTGTCCATATGTTCTCATTGTTCAACACCCACCTATGAGTGAGAACATGCANGTGTTTGATCTGCTCTTCTGTCAGTTTGCTGAGAATGATGGTTTCCAGGTTCATCCATGTCCCTACAAAGGACACAAACTCATCATTTTTGATGGCTGCATAATATTCCATGGTGTAACATATATAATACATAAAACATATGTTTTATATAAATAACATATTATATAAAAAACATATGTTTTATATAATATGTATATAAAACATATATACATGATTTATATATAATAAATATAAAACAAAGTGGCAAGATATTATATATATATATATATTATATATACAATATATATAACACACAAAGTGGCAAGCTTTAAGGTAGTTTTATTATTAGGAATTGGCAACAGGAAATTAACCCAACAGAAGAATCTTGAAAGAGTCTATTAAGAAGCAATCTCAACTAAGGCATTGTGGAAGAGGCTGGCAGGAGAAAGCTGGCATTTCAAGCTAGTGTGGGTACATTGTTGTTAACTGCTCCCTGCAACAAGAAAAAGAAAGAAAATTCAGGAAAAACCTTTAGTGTCTTGATAATCAGAAGTGTCACAGGGTGACAGAGGTGAGTAAAACAGAATTAGGGAATAGGTGAGTGGAGAAGGCAGTGATTATAGAATGTATTGATAGTGAATGAAAGAAAGGGTAAGGATATGAAGAAATGTTATAGTTGTATAATGTGGTAAAAACAATGTTAAAAAATCACTACCCATGCCTGTTTTTCAGATGCCATTCAATGAATATGATAAATGTATTTCTAGCATTTATAAGAGAATGCTGAGTCATTGTAAGCTGTAGACTGAGCTTATACTCATTTCTTTCTCTCTTAGTTTACAGTCATATAATGCATATTAATATCTCCCACTCTGCTTATGGTAGAGTTTGTTGTTAAAGATAAAGGAGTGTTGTAAGCTATTTTACAAAGAATTCATTCTGATTAATACTTGCAGAGAAGTTCTGTAGGGCGTTTGGGCAATATGATGGGCATCTAGGACCATGAGGGCATTGGGGAACTCACACCTGAGCTGGCCAGTTTTATGTGGGGACACATCCAGTCACTCGTCATCCAGGCTGGAATTCAGTGACACAATCTCGGCTTACTGCAACCTCCGACTCCCTGGTTGAAGCGAGTCTCCTGTCTCAGCCTCCTGAGTAGTTGGGACTCAGGGACATGCCGCAAGTCCCAGCTAATTTTTTTTTTTTTTGTATTTTAATAGAGATGGGGTTTCACCGTGTTGCCCAGGCTGGTCTCAAACTCCTGAGCCCCGGCAATCTGCCCATCTCGGCCTCCCAAAGTGCTAGGATTACAAGCATGAGCCACCAAGCCCAGCAATTTTTTTTTTTTTTAAAAATTTCTTGGAGTTCCTCAAAATTTTTTTTTTTTAAGGGAAAAAAAAAATTTTTTTTTTTTTTTTTTTTTTTTAAATAAGTTGCTTCTTTGCCACAATTCTGTCCCTGTCTCCCCAACGTTCAGACCACAATTTCCGCAGCTCTGATTTCAAGGGGAAGCAAAGACGATAAGACAGGAAATAAACCACACTTAAGTAATATAATAACGGGACTCTTGCTCTAAGCCACAAAATTGGGCAAATGACCTGCTAAAAAGGGAGATTGTTGTTATGCAGCACTCAGCACCAAGGGCAGAGCTGCTCATGAAGAGGATGTAGAAATATGCAGACATCTTTCTCGTCGTTTTCAAGAAAGTGATTTAACTTCCAATGTGAAAATACTTATATGAATCCAAATGTGACTTTAATGAAAAGTCATAATTTGGCATTTCCCAAGGGGTTATAATCTGAATCCACAGAACCATCATGACTTCTAAACACTTTTTAGTTTAATTATGTTACTTTACATAAATTAAACAAATTTATAATATGATCATTACACTTAAAATGTTGCTTTATCTATTATTAATATTTTTACTGTAAATAAATATATAATTTCTTCAACTTCAAAAGAATTGGAATAAATGATAGAGACATTTTTATTTGATGAAAAGCTTGTTTTAAGTAAACATAGAGTACTGAGCTATTCTTTTCCTTTACAGATATGACTTTGCAGTTTTCAAGAAAACTAAATAACTGCAGACCTTATAATCTTCCAAGATCTCTATCTTCTATATCAATATCTACCATCTCCTTTAATTAAATAAATTATCTCCTTTGGTGAATTAAAAATGTTAACAAATTTAAATGGCACTTAAAATTTGTGAGAAAAAAATTTTGTGTGTTTTATTTGTATAAAAAGAATTTGAATCTTATTTTAAAGGTCACTTTAGATTTGTTTCTTTTTTCAACTCAAACCTGGTGTTTATATTTAAATCATGGTTTATAATTATTTTTCTGGAAGCAATGTTTATTTCCATTACTTCTGTAGAGTGGATTTTTCTTCTCAGGCAGAGAGATGTCAAAAAAAGAGAAAAGTACTTGCAATAAATAATTTCATTCAGAGACAAAATACCTTCGGTCAATTTAGATTTTACATAGCCATGTTCAATAAGGAAAAAAAAAAACACTATCAAATCTTTGAAACACCAAATTCAATGAAATTTTATGGGTCGCTGATGAACTGACCTTTTAAATCATTAAAAAACAGCATAGAGAAAACAACAGATATTACTGACTATATTTTTAAGAGAGCTTACTATACTGTGTTTTCTTCAAGGTTACTTTTTAAATATCCTTAAATGTGTTTAGAATGTTTATAATTTTACTATGTTATGAAGCAAATACTTTGCATGGTACATTTGTAGCACTATTTTCTGTAAGTATAATAATATAAATCATTTTATTTAAATTAGATACACATTTATACTTTGTGAAATCATTTTTATCTTATCTAAAATGTTAGTGTGGTTTTATTTATACAAGCGATAACCTCCTGCTAATTACACTTAAGAGTTTTAAATAAATTAGTATTAAAAGAAGATTGGACTAGATTATGTATACTTTTTAAAAATAAAATAGAAAATACATTTATAAGTTCAGAATGTTTATCAATAATTTATTTTGGAAGGTAAAAGTGAATCAACATTTTGCATGATCAACCAAATCTACATATAAATAATTTTCTGTATTTTGTGAATCATTGGTATCAACCATACATATCTTATACATATTTATTAGAATTATTCATTATTGGTACTGAAAGCTGCTATAAATTGATGGTGGTCTCTCCTTGATCATTAAAGAAACATTTTATGGATAGTCCTATCAACTATATTAATAATAAGCAAATGTAATCAATCGCAATTTCTATTTCCCAATCCCATGACATTTCACTGTCATCTTCTGCTCTTATATAGGCAATAAATACAAAAAACCACAAACACATACATATGCTCTAAATTCATCTGCCATTTCATATATGTGTACATATGTACATAAATGAAATTACACTTGGTTCAAAGTTGAGAGAAAACAAGTTTAGTTATTCCTGATAAATATTTTTAAAAAGTCAGTAAAAAGCACTTGATAAATTATTCAAGAGAAATATAACAAAATAAACACAATTTCACAAAAATTTAAAAAACAAATGCAAACATTTTTAAAAGCATACTACCAAAATCTTTTATAAAATGATTATAGAAAAGTTCTAACATGATAATATATACAACAAATATGGATAGAAACTATTTCTCTATTAAAAAGTTAATAGTACAAGATTTAGATTACATAATAATAACACAGAACCAGTTATAAGCTAAAACTGGGAGGCTGGAAGGCAAAAATAAAACATAACTAGCCATAAAGATGAAAAATGAGCAGGAGACAAAGATGTACTAAACAATTTCTGTGACAGGTAAAGTTGGCCTGAAAATATTCATTCGGAATGTAATCCAAAATGTTAAACACCTAAAAGAGGAATTTTGTTGAAAACAGTGGTTTCCAAGAATATATGAGGCCATCATCTTATATGTACATAAAACCAGGATCAAAATACATATGATGAAAACATTGGATGTATCTGTAATCACATTTAAAAACTTATATATAACTTTCAAATACCAGCCGATTAAGTAAACAAATAGATAAGTGGAAGAAATACATTATTTTAAGAACATAGTTAATAGGTTGCTATATTTGTGTATTTTATATTACTTGTATCTTATAAACATAAGGAAGAACACGTAGTCGATTTTTTTTGTTGTTGCTGTTGTTTGTCTCTTGAAAGGCTACAATTCAATGGCCCTGTTATAGCTCACTGCCACCTTGAACTCCTGGGTTCAAGCAACCCTCTCTTCTTGGCCTCACAAAGTGCTGAGATTAGAACATGTATTTTATGGTTTTTTTAAAAAAAACTTTGAAGTTCAAGAGAACAAGTGTATTACGTAGCTGTATTGTGTCATGGGGCTTGTACAGATTATGTAGTTACCCAGGTATTAAGTCTAGCACTCATTATTTTCCCAGATCTTATCCCTCCTCTCATTGTCCATCCTCCAAAAGACCCCAGTGTGTGTTGTTTCCCTCTATGTCCAAGCACATGGGGTTTTTAAAAGTTGATTTAGCAAATTGACCATTTATTTGTCCTCAAATAAAATTTTAATACATTCAAAATAGAGGAAAACATACAGTTGACATTGTGCATTTTACCATCGAATAACACTGCAAATAGTAAAATTTACCACTTCCCCACTAAAAGAAAGAATTTCTTCACTTTGATATTTTCACTTGGATTAGAGAGGAATATGAAGAGAAATTAGAAACTGAATGAAAAAGAGTCCCAGTGAGAATAAGATACAGTCATGCAGTGCCTCAGAAGGATGTTTTGGTCAACAGCAGACTGTCTATTTGATGGTCGTCTCATGAGATTACAATAAAGCTGAAAGTTCCTCGCGCTTAGTGACCTCATAGCCATTGGAACATTGTAGTGCAATACATTACTCATGCGTTTGTTGTGATGCTGGTGTAAAGAAACCTGAGCTGCCCGTTGTGTAAAATAAGGATAGCACACACCATTTTGAACAGTGTGCATTACTTAATAACATAATAAGAAGAAACTCTTACTGGCTTATGTATTTATTGTACTATGCTTTTATTATTTTAGCATATACCTAATATATGCTAAATAATATGAATATCATGTACTTCATATATGCTAAAATAATATGAAGCATATACTAAAAATGAGGTACATGCTAACATATACACACATATATATATATATATGTATATATATATATATATATTCTTCTTTTTACACTCAGATCACTACAAACACGTAAGTAATGCATTACACTACAATGTCACAATGGCTATGAGTTTGCAAAGTTATAGGAATTTTTCAACTCCATTAAAATCTCATGGGACCACTGCCATATAGATATGATAAGATATATATATATATATATATATATATATATATATGTATAAAGTTAACTGTACATCAGTCTCAGGCAGGTCCTTCAGGAGTTATTTTAGAAGGTATTGTTAGCATAGGAGACAATGAACGTTACTGTCCCTGAAGACCTTCCAGTGGGACAAAATGTGGAGGTGGAAGATAGATATATTGATGATCCTGACACTGTGTAGGCCTAGGCTAATGTGTGTGTTTGTTTTTAACAAAAAGTCTAAAAGAAAAAAAATTAAAAATATAAAAATCTTATATAATAATGTCAATAAAATATTTTTGCACAAATATACAATATGCTTGTGTCTTAAGCTAAGTATTATTAAAAAAAGAAAGTTAAAAATTAACAGTTTATAAGGTAAAAGCACTACAGTAAACTATGTTTAACTTATTACTGAAGAAAGATAAATACGCTTTTTTTAAATTTAGTGTAGCCTAAATGTAGACTAGTTCTTATAAACTGTATGGTAGTGCACAGCAGCATCACAGGCCTTCAGACCCACTCACTACTCACTCCTAGACTCACCTAGAACAACTTTCAGTCCTGGAAATCCCACTGAAGGTAAACGTCCCATGCCTATGTGCCACTTTTTATCTTTTATACCGTTTTTACTGTGCCTTTTCTAGGTTTAGGCATGTTTCAATTCACAAATACTAATGTTACAATTGCCTACAGTATTCAATACAGTCACATGATGTGCAGGTTTGTAGCCTAGGAGCAACAGCCTAAACCCTACAGTCAGGTATGTATTAGGCTATACCATCAAGGTTTGTGTAAGTACACTCAATGTTTGCGAAAGGACAAAACTGCCTAACGGCACATTTCTCAGGACGTACCATCACCATGTGATGCATGACTGCATATATTGTTAAAGTGAACTAAATATGGCCTGAGAAAGACTCCGTACTTCCATATTTGAGTCCTTGTGGATGAACTGTCACCTAACTTAATAGGTAGACAAGACTGAAAACCTAACTTAGGAGTGTGCACCTGTAACAATAGCTGAGTCTTGGCCAATCCCAGCAGCCATACTTCAACCACTCATACACTGGTGAGAGTTCAAACTGTGTTCAAGTAAGGCAAATGCCATCGTGCTGTACCCAATCCAGTAGTTTCTATACCTCATTTCCCATTTCTGTACTTCACTTCCATTTTCTTTGCTATAAATCTTCAGCTATATGGCTGTGGTAGAGTCTCTGAATCCGCTATGATTCTAGGGGCTGCCCAGTTAACAAAAGCAAAGCTTTCATTTCTCAATTAAACTCCTTTAAATTTAATTCAGCTGAAGTTTTTCTTGTAACTATATATTTATATATTAAATATAGGATTCAAGTAAAACAGTCTTACAGGAAAATGCATAGGCCTGAAATCATTGTTACAAATCAAGCAATATTAATAAACACTTTCTTAAAAGTACAAAACATTTTGTACATTTTTATTTTCTACAAAACTATTAGAATGACTTTCATCAAATGCCTAACCACTGCAAATGTAGTTATCGTATTTCCAGCTTCCATGGTGCTAGACAGCCAGCCATGACGTCAAGGACATATGTTTTTGTCTCAACAGCACTACACCTACAGACTCCAAATTAAATATTAGGCAGTTTATACTAAGGCTTTCTGCTTAACAACCTAAAAACCTTAATGGATGTGATGGTCAATTTCATATGTCAACTTGGCTGGGACCCAAATTAAACATTAAACATGGGTGACTAGATTACACAGTATGTCTAGGTGTGTCTGTGAGGGTATTTCCTAATAAGATTACCATTTGGATCTACAGAATTCACAAAATAGATTACCCTCCCCAACCTGAGTGAGCATAATCCAATCCACTGCAGGCCTAAATAGAACAAAAGAACAGAAGATAGAAGAATTCACTCTCTCTACCTGACTGCTTAAACCAGAACATCAGTCTTCCCTGTCCTTGACCGTGAAGTGTAAACATAATTTTATATATGCGACATTACCTGTCCTCCAGTTATTAGAACTAAGCCATCAGCGTTCCTGGGTCTGCAGCTTTCAGGCAGCTGATTATGGGACTTCTCAGTTTCCCACTACATGATGCATGAGCTAATTCCTTACAATAAATAACACAAACACACACACACACGCGCGCGCGCACACACGCACACGCACACACACACAATTGGTTTTGTTTCTCTGGATAACTCTTATACAATGGCTTTTATACCGTAAGTTATTTGCGGCTGTAACATGTTGGCACCTGTGAGTTGGTTGCTGTGAATTGTTTTAAATTGTCTTTAGGACAGAACCATGGAGCCTTTGGGCTATGCTGAAAAGCAGCTCCTATTGGAGATGCTCCCTCACAGCAGAAGGCACAGGAGCAAAGCTTTTTATTCAAACTTAGTTCTATAAAAAAGGGGAAGTGATGGTCAATTATACTTCCAAATGGAAAATTTTAAAATATGTATCCCTATTTTACACAAGCATAAACATAAATTGTAGGTGCATTATAGTATGATTTCAGAGTGCAGGATATCCTTATAAAACTGAAAGGTAAAACAGTACAATATCTCATGAACCTAGAGCACAGAAAGAATTCTAAAATAGGGCCTGAAATACTTTAGCAATAATAAAAAGAATAATAAATTGGACTATTTGGATATTAATAACATTCATTCATCAAAAAAGTGATATTAACAAAGGGAAAAGAAAATTATATACATGATACAGGGCTTATATCCAGAATACACGAAGAATTTCTATAAATCAGTTACAAATGGTATAATTTACTTTAAATATTATCAAGGAAATATAGCACTTCAAACTAGAATATGATCAGAAAAAGTATATAAATGTGTGCTCAACTTTGTATGTTTTCAAGGAAGTACAAATTCAACCACAAGGAAATATTACTACAGGCATACCATGGAGATATTGGGGATTCAGTTCCAGACCACCGCAATAAAGAAAATATCACAATAAAGCAAGTTACACAACTTTTTGATGTCCCAATGTATATATAATTATGTTTACATTACACTCTAGAGTCTATTAAGTGTGCCATAGCATTATGTCTAAAAAAAAAAAAAAACCCAATCTGCCTACCTTAAGAATAAGATAATATTATATCTACAGAACTCTCCACTCCAAATCCATAGAATATACATTCTTCTCAGCACCACATCACACTCTAAAATTGACCACATAATTGGAAGTAAATCATTCCTCAGCAAATGCAAAAGAATGGAAATCATAACAAACAGTCTCTCAGACCACAGTGCAATCAAATTAGAACTCAAGATTAAGAAACTAACTCAGAACCACGTAACTTCACGGACTCTAAACAATTTGCTCCTGAATGACGACT
The DNA here is from genome assembly GCF_001604975.1 of Cebus imitator. NCBI lineage: Eukaryota > Metazoa > Chordata > Mammalia > Primates > Cebidae > Cebus > Cebus imitator. Next base: position 1,888,734 of record NW_016107689.1, on the reverse strand, counting down.
GGTTAAACAATAAAATGAAGGCAGAAATAAAGATGTTCTTCAAAACCAATGAGAAAAAAGACACAACGTAGCAGAATCTCTGGGACACATTTAAAGCAATGTCTAGAGGAAAATTTATAGCAATAACTGCCCACATGAGAATCGAGGAAAGATCTAAAATCGACACCCTATCAACAAAATGGAAAGAGCTAGAGGAGCAAGACCAAACAAATTCAAAAGCTAGCAGAAGACAAGAAATAACTAAGATCGGGGCAGAACTGAAGGAGACAGAGACACAAAAAAAAACTTTAAAAAATTAATAAATCCAGGAGCTTGTTTTTTGAAAAGATCAACAAAATAGACCACTGGCCAGATTAATAAAAAAGAAAAGAGAGAAGAATCAAATAGATGCAACAAAAAATGATAAAGGTGGTATCACCACCGATTCCACAGAAATACAAACTACCATCAGAGATTACTATGAACAACTATGCACATAAATCAGTAAATCTGGAAGAAATGGATAAACTCCTGGACACTTACACCCTCCCAAGACTAAACCAGGCCAAAATTAAATTCCTGAATGGACCAATAACAACGTCTGAAACTTAGGCATCAGGCCACCTGACTTCTAATAGAGGCCTAGGATGTAACACCACACATCTGCAACCATCTGATCTTTGATAAACCTGACAAAAATAAGCAATGAGGAAAAGATTTCCTGTTTAACAAATTATGTTGGGAAAACTGGAGGGTTGGACCCAGGTCCCACCTAAAGAAGCTGTCTGGCCATGACTGCCACAGCTACTGTGCTGTGCTGTGGGGAACAGCCCAGTATAACCCGTCCAGCCTCCCTAGCACTGACAGGCAAACACCGCTGACTAGAGCTGCAGTAATGTCAGTTACCCCTCACACCAGGAACTCAGTTATCTTAAGCAGACTCCTGGCTGTTGTGCTGGCGGGTGGGGATTTCAAGCCAGGGGGCCTTAAATTGCAAGATTCCATGGGAGTGGGACCTACTGCATGAGGTTGCCTGGCTCCCTGGCTTCAGACTCCTTTCAACAGGAGTGGATGGCTTTCCTGCCACCCTGGAGTTCCGGGAAGAGAATGTGAAAACTCCTGCAACTCAGTGTCTGTCCCAACGGATCCAACCTGTGCAGTTGCCATGGGTCAGCCCAGTGTTGTGCTTGGGACCCAAGTCCCTGGTGGTGTAGGCACACAAGGAAATCTTCTGATCTACAGATTGTAAAAACCCATGGAAAAAGTGTAGAACCCCAGGTGGATAGCATGGTCCCTTACTGCCTCCCTTGGCTGGGGAAGGGAGGCCCCTTTGCCCTGTGTAGCTCCCAGGTGAAGCATCAGTCCACCCTGCATTTTCTTGTTCTACATGGTTCACCCAACCGCTTAGTCAGTTTCCACTGAGAAAATCTGGGTATCTCAGCTGGAAATGCCTTTTGTGTCATCTCATTGGGAGCTGCAGACCAGAGCTGTTTCTACTCAGCCACCTTGCCCCACCACCCCGCCGAGAACAACTCTTAATAAAATATTTTAAAAATTAGTATGACAATATTAAAAGGATACTTTATCTGACAAAGAAGGAAACTGAGGAAGAACTCAGCTTTTGAATCTACTTTTCAAATACAATTAAAGCAGAGAACGTGAGAAATTATGAAGTCATTTTATGCCCAAAGTTATAAAGAAGAAAACTATATCAGGGACCAAGAAGGCCACAATAAATTCTCTCCAACAACCAAGATGCTTAATTAGGATCCCAGTGGTTAAGCCTTAGGGTTAAGAGATTACTTGAAATATGTCAGCAAGGACAGAAGCAAGTCAGTGTAACATCTGAAGAAAAAATAGCTGATAATTTTCCAAGACTGATGAAAAATATTAAGGCAGAAATTTAAAGCAAAATCTACAAAAAGGAACACAAATTCAAAGAAAACCTCAACTGGGCATATCTCAGCCAAATTGCAAAAAAACTGCAAAAAGTAACAAAAAGAAAATCATAAATGCAGACAGGATAAAGAAAGATTAACTTTAGCAGAATAACAATATCTTTGAGCACATATCTCAAGAGAAACAGTGGGTATCAAGAAATAATGGAATGATATCTTTAAAGTAGAATAGAAAATGACTGCTAGCTCAGAATTCTGTAGCCAGGAAAATCTTCTTTAACGATGAAAGTGAGTGTCATGAAGACAAGGGCAGCTATCTAAGCAGCACATCACTACTTGCATAAAAGCAGCTAGAGCATGCTCATCAGAAAACACTACAGACAAAGGACCACTGGTATGGTTGTCGTCCTCATTTTCCTAGCACACTGAGAGGGAACATTCAACATCTAATGGAGCAGGCGTCGGAGTCTAGGAGTATTGTCCCAGTTTGGATTGGGGGCTCTGCATTGCATGATTCGGAAAGTATTGCTCCTTCCTGGCCAGGATTCAACAAGAACATGATAGGACAGAACTTACGATAGTGGCTCCATTGTCATAGCTCAATTTTCATATGTAGGGCTAAACACAATCCCTGCCTGGCTATCCATGGAGTCTAGGATGTCCAAACCTTGTGGTTGCAACTCTGTTATGTAAAATCATCAGCATTCATGGTTCATAAAGCACCCTGGCTAGATAGGGAGGTTTGAGTCTAAGCCTAAGTTTGACCAAAGTTGGGGCCTTCACACTGAACCTTAAACAGTTTCTGTGGAGCTTCACAGAAACTAACAGCTTTGCTGGGAGCCCATTCGACATAGCATGATAATTGGAAGAAACAACACCTACCTCTCAGTAAAATGAATATATTTGTGGAAAAAATTACTTGTAAGAATATTCCAGCAAAACTACAGTAAAGATAAGAACACATGTACAGATAGAGGAGAATAACACACACCAGGGCCTATTGGAGGGTGGAAGAGGATCAGGAAAAATAACTAATGGATATGAGGCTTAATACTTTGGTGATGAAACAATTTGTATAACCAACCCCTGACACACATTTGCCTATGTTACAAAGCTGCACATCCTGTACATGTACCCCTGAACTTAAAATAAAAATTTAAAAACCTGCAATAAAGGTAAAATGAAAGGAATAGAAGGGAAATTATTCTAGATAGAAGTGGGGAGATATAGAAAGAAATAAAGAAAAAAATTTAACAGTAAAAACTTGTGTCACTACAATTAATTCTAAAATACATAAAAACAGTAATATCTTGTGGGGTTATAAATAAACATAAAATTAAAATATTCAACTATAATTCCAAGTAAATAAGGAGTGAGATGCACTTGTAATAATAAGTTTCTTTAGAAGCATAGATCTATAAATTAACCAGGAAGTCATAAACATCTTAAAGGGTTTGTAATTAATCACTGATACATGTTGTAATCTATAGCCTTATGATTAAAGGAAATAATTAGGTATGACTAACAAAGAAATAGATGTAAATAGTAGATAAATAAAATAATCCATGCAAAAGATGGTATAAAAGGTGAGAAAAGAAATATTAAAAAGTGAGAAGAAATAGGTAATAGACAAGAAGCAAATATGCATTTACCTTATTGTTTCTAAAATACAAAAGTTACCAGACTATCTTAATAAATAAAACTCAGCTATATACTTATTATAAAAGACTCATATAGAAAAGTGGTTAAGGAAGATTAAAAATATGGAAAGTAAAATGATAGAAAACATTCATAAAAATAAAATTGACATGCTTTATGAATATCAACATTAGATTATAAGGTAAAAAGCATTATGAGACAAACAGATATATTTTAATAACATGTTCTATTTGCCCACAATAAATAGCAATTTTTAATGTGTATATACATAATGATATGACACAGAAAGTTACGAAGCGAGAATAAAGGACCTAAAAATGCAAATAGAATACTCTCAATTATAATGGAAGATTTTTAACATTTCTCTCTCTTTCACTGACAGATAAAAGAAAAACAATGATAATTAGCACATTTGTAAAAGATTTGTAAAACATAATTAACATTATGAATGCATGGGTCTTTAGAGCATTGAACCCAACAACTAAAGAACACACAGTTTTCTTTTCCAAGTTCAGATGGAATGTTTATAACAATTGATCCTATGTTAGACCCTCAAGGAAGTCAGTGCATTTCCCAGGACTGAAATTATACCCAGTAATTTTTCTTCCTGCCATGAAATTAAGCCAGAAATCAATTTAAAATAAAACAAAAGATTAAAATATATATTTGGAAATTAAGCAACACATGCATCAAGAAGAAAATGGATTCAAAATGAGAAAGTGCATTGAAACCGATTGACAATGAAAATCCAGTATGTGAAAATGTGTGAGAAGCAGCTTCTTAGAAGGATACACACACACACACACACACACACACACACACACACAGTATTAAAAAGGATAGTCTGAAAATCAGTGGCCTGAAATTATCTTTCTAGAACTAGATATATAATGGAAAATTAGTAGAGATAACTGAAGAATAAAATAACAGCAGAAATTATTTGTATAAAATATACAGTAAAGAGAATCAATGGAACCTAAAATTATTACTTTAAATAGACCAATATAATTGATAAAACATTGGGAACATTATTTTACAAGATACCAAAAAGGAAAAGGATAATACCAAACATCAGGGAAAAAATTAGAATAACAACATACAGTCTACAAACACAGTTTGAAAAATAAATTTTAACAAATAATTTCTGGAATAAATGGCCTTGACTCTTCCATAGAAAACAATGAAGAGACATTTTGCAGATTGCTACATGATGCCAGTGTAACTTTTACACCAAAACTTGACACAAATGTCAGTAGAATGAAAAATAAAAATCCCAGATCAATGTCATCACGAACATGGATAAGATCTTCACAAAATATTAGCAGAGCTTTCTGTGATTTTATATAACCACAAAGGTGAGTATATTAGAGAAATTCATGGTTGTTAAATATTTAGGAAGCATTTAATGCATATCATTATATCAACAAATCAAAGTCTTTATTAGCAGATACAAAATAAAATTGAAGTCTTTTGTAATAATAAAAAACTCAGCAGAGTGCAATAGAAAATAAAATTCTTAATCTACTAAACGATAGCCACGGAAAACCTGGTGAAAAATCTTACTTGGCCACAAAATATTGAAAGGACAAAGATATGATATTACTACTTCTAGATGGCAATGTGCTGGTGGCCCTAGAAGTTTCATTGAGTAGGAAAAAATGTTTTGAGTATTGGAGACAAAAAGCAAATTTCTCATTGAAAGGAAACATGACAGTGCATTTAAAATATCCAACAAACTCCATAAATGAATTATTCAAATCACGACAGACAAATTGGTTGTATACACCAACCAGAAAGTGTTAGAAATAAAATCTTTAAAAATTCAAAATTTACAAGAACATCAAAACAGGCAAATATTTGGTAATATTTTTAGTAAGCAACCTCCAAGAATTCTGCACAGAAAAATATAAAACATTAAAATTATATAGGAGATAAATGTATTTATGAATAGAACATTCAATATTATGAAAAGTATTTTTTTCTTAATAAATCTATAGATTCAGTACAACCAATGCCAGAATCCTCTGCCACAGTTTTGAACTAAGTTTTCCTTACTTTTCAACAAGTGTCCAGTGAAATTTTTATTTTACAGAGCTCGAATACAGAGATGTGAATATATGGTGAAAATGACATCTAGCTATACGTTATTTGAAAAATCATATATTAATGGAAAAGATTTTAAGGAAAAGAAAGGGAAAAAATTCCATGTGTTATTTAAAGGAAACACAAAGCAATCTGATACAGAGTTTTGTTTTAAGTCAACAATGGATACACCATACAATTGCAAACAGAGAGAGAAAAAGAGGGTGGGGTGATTGAGAGAGACAGAGAAAGAGAAAAATACAATTAGAATATGTCGGGTTATAATTAAAATATATATTTAATAATAAAACCTTATGTGGAAAATTATAAAATACTATTGAAGGAGATGAAAGAAGTTCTGAACTAATGAACATGTATGCCATGTTCTAAGATGAGCTGAATTGATATAATAAAAATACCAGCTTCCTAAAATCAATATATGCAAGAGCATATTAGTATGTGAATTTACCTGAGTTATTTTGACTCGGGTGACAGTATAAAACTTAGCAGATAAAAGCCTGAGTATGAAACAAAACTATTATACCCATAATATGCATATTTTACAAACGGAAAGAAAAAATTCTTGTATGTGATTACTGAAACCCTCAAATAGAAAAAGTTGGCAAAAACGATCAAATCTTGGAGATTGGTAGGAAAATTTCTCTGGGAAGAGCTGAGGTAGTGGCCTGTGGAATCCTCTCTCACCCTCCCTACTAAAAAGAGCTATATAAGTATTCTAACACTTGGAAGGTATGGACACACTCTTCCTGCGTTTCTTCCTGGAAAATCTTTTCCATTAGTATATGATTTTTCAAATAGTTGCAGTGAGCCAAGATCAAACCATCATATTTCAGGCTGAGTGACAGAACAAGACTCCGTCTCAAAGAACAAAAAAAGATAAAAAAAAGAAAAGAGAAACGGCTACCATACATTTGAATTACAGAGAGCCCCTAACTTTTACTGCAAATGACAGCAGCACAAGGCAGAGAACTAAAAGCTAAAGAATGTGTATATCATGGGGGTGGGAAAAGGTCACAGAGAAAGAGAAAGAGAGAGACAGAGACAGAGATAGAAAGGGAGAGAGGGAGACGGAAAGGAAAGAGAGGGAGGTCAAGACAGTCTTATCTTTTTGCTGCATTAAAAGTGTAGGAAACAGAATATGAGAGAGTAACTTACTTTTACATAGTGTAGTTAAACTGTAATGAAACTAACGTTAATTGCCAAGAAAATGATGTGTTTGAGAATGCAAATGCATCAAAGGCTGTATTTGATTCAAAGAGTGCATGAGAAAGGGAACATAGATAAAAGCTGATTTTGAATGTGTATAGATTGGGGGGGAATCAAAATCTGAAAATCAATATAAGCCTTAAGAAACTTGTACAGGCATGTTGACAGCTTTATTATTCAAAATGGCCAAAAAGTGGGGAAAACCCATTAATGTAATAAAATCAACATGGTACACCCATTTGATGGAATATTACTCAGTAATAATACATAATGAAGTATTGACACATGCTACAACATGGATGCACATTGAAATAATTTGCCATGTTAAGAAGAACAAAACACATAAAAAACCACATATTTTACAACTTTGTTTATGTAAAATTTTCAGAATAGGCAAATCTATAGAGACAGCAAGTAATTTAGTAATTGCCAGGGTTTGGGACAGAGAGAAATGAGGACTGACTATGAATGGGCACAGGTTATTTGGAAGGAGGTGATGAAAATATTCTAAAGCAAATATTGGTGATGACTGCACAAGTCTATGAATACACCAAAAACCATTCAATTATACACCTTAAATGGGTGAATTTTATGGTGTTTGAAATAATCCCAATTAAGCTATTATAAAAAATAATGTAAGAAGAATTTAAAAGACACTTGCTATACATGCCAAATAGAAGATTCAAGGAAAAATGCACAAGCTGCATGACTTGAGAGTTACACCAACACTGGCCATGAAAACTGAAGACCTACACTTCTATTTCTAGCAATGGCAGCGTGGGTCGTTTGGATGAACCCGCAAATAAAAACAAATTTTTGAATTGATGGGAATGTTTTGAAAAATCAAGTTCTTAACGTCATAAAGAATTGACAAAATACTAAGAACCATTAAGCTAAGAAAGAAAACAAAATTATAATGAAGAATTAGAGTCCAGATTGTGATGTGAGGTGACAGGAGCTGAAACTACTTTTTCTCTAGAGGAATGGCTAATCCCAACAAACTTGGGTTTAGCATTTAGTTTTTCTGTGGAAAGAATGGTAAACAGGCTAAAAGGAAAAAGTCTGATAATGTCAGCTGTTAGGAGATAGAGAAACAAGAATGTGTCTGGTGAAAGTGAAAATCAGTAAAGTCATTTTGCAAAATAATTGTTGAGTAATTAAAGACTTTCAGATATACCGAACAACATAGATGAATCACTAATAGATGCAATTTTGGGAAAAAGAAACAAACAGAAAAATGGGTACATCTATAATTAAAATATTCAAAAGAGTGCAACGTTATTTAGTGTTATATACCTAGTTGTGAAACAATTTTTAAAAGAGGAATCAACAAAAATGTACTTAAACAATTTAGGATAGGGTTACATCTGTAATAGAAGAATTTAGCCACATTCAAACTGATTCACATGGCGAACCATTGATATTTGCTATTTAATAATTAGCAATATGCATAACCTAAGGCACACATTACTTGTATTAATGTATGTCTAGCTATATATTGTGATTTACATTACAAATGAATAAATAAATAAAATGATGAGACTCATTGTCTAAAGTACCTGCCAAATTTCTTGGGTCTTGCAACCACCTTGCCTCTCCACTGCATGTGCACTGGAACAGTTGATTCAGCTCTGGGCTTTTATCTCATGCTGATCCACATGGGGTTGGAAGTCACTTGTGTTAACACCAGACACACATTTAATAGGGAAGGGCATTAACTCTGATCAATAAAATGAGAGGTATTACTTTGTATTCCACCTTTGCCTTCTTATTCTGGTGTTTTAAGCTCTTACTTGGATTCTCTGATCTGTATTAGCACCCCCATACTTATTTTTCAAAATATGAAAAATAAATTTCATATATTTGTATACACAAGAAACAAAAATGTAAAAGCAATTCATCAACTCCCCCTAAAAATCTTAAAGAATCTGTATGCAGTTAACTGCTTAGGTTTAGATAAGTTTCTTTACTGATTTATATGTCCAACTATAATGTTTGATTTTATTACCTTAAATATTTCTCCTTTAGTATAAGACACACTGAAACAATGTCAATTATATGTTGACATGAAAAATATCCAGATATAATTTATGCATTATTTATCAACTAACCCTTCTTTGGTCAAGAAAGGATGAATTATTTGTTTTGGCAAAATTACTGTAAATGTTTATAAAATTTTGTAGTAAAACCTAACAAGCACATATGTGTTAAGCTTAAATGTACCAGGTTCCTGACTTTAATGTGCATTACACCCATCTTATAGTGACACTTAACATGTTGATTATATCACTCTAGAATATTTGAATTTATACTCGTGTGTAAATAAATCATCAAAGTCATCAGGAAATTTACCAAGCATAATTTGAGAATTTGTTAAAACCAAACTTTATTCACTACCTTTATTCCAAATATAAATGGTTGAATTCATATCATAGAAGTCATTGTGAGAACATGCTCAGTTGTACAGGAATAGAGCCTCATGGTCACTAACTTGAACCAAAAGATTCAAGGGTAAATAAAATGCTGAAATGTAGTATTTAAATTATATAGTTTTGTTTTCAAAGCATTGTATTATTCAAAGAAAGAATAGATTATCTTACAGAAAATTGTAGGTGACATTCTAGATTAAGTTATAATCACATAAATATTCCATCATGGTCAATAAAAGGTAATGTTCAATGCTCATCAGCAAAATATTTTTTACAAAAACAATCTGATTAGTCAGAACTGATGACCTAATGAGTCGGTGCTCAGAGCAATTATAGTCCTGTTCTTGATGGGTGTCCTAATGATCCAAGGTTATGCTAAAATTACATTGTAAGAAAACACAACAGGAAATTCCACTGTGCTTTCAGTGGATTAAAATGACAGGCAAAATTTCTTTATCTGTAGATATTTGCCTTGGAATATAAGGCTCTATCCTTAATGTGTTTGTATAATATAATAATGTATATAAAATGTAGGGCTACTTACTAGAATTAGAGACAAATAGACTACCAATTGGTAGTACGATCATAAATACTTTAAGGTTCCCTTATTTCATCTGAAAATTGAGTTAGCAAATTTAAATCTTGCCTCTCTTTTCACAGGTTAACAGTCAACAAGTGCTTGACCCAAATGTATTAATACACAGCATGGAAATGTTAAGGCATTTATTTTAATTGTTAGACAATTCACACTTAGAGGTTATTCTTTATGTTTAGTTAAAATATAGTCACAATTTTAAATTTATAGATTTTGTTCTATTTGACAACATGAGCAAAATGCATTTTTCATGCACATGATTTCCCTGTTATCTTTTGAAATTACTCTCATGTATGATACAACTCCAATTAATTTGTTAGTTATTTTGTCTTACCTTCATTTTTATCTCCATTATAATCACTCAATGAACTTCAATTTGCTAATATTGAGTTTACTATTTTTTACTATTCCTATATTAATCTTTTCCTACCTTTCTGTGTAGAAAATGCAGAGAGCTTGACACTTTATGTAACCTATCCAGAGGGAAAGTCAGCTTTTGATTCCAAAGTTAAAGAAGCCCTATCAAAACTTAATTCTTCCCTAGAAATGTCACTTCTCTCAAACCTCCTCGACAGAATTTCTCATTATTTCAAGCATGACATTCACAAAAGCCGAGAGGAATAGCATTCTGTTGATTCAAAACTTCCAATTCCTTAGCACCCTCTTGATCTTATGACTCAAGTCAGCAAAATAAACCACTTCATTCCTTGTAGTGTTAATATCACACTCACTCCAAAATTGTTTGCTCACAATTTTAATGTCTGGCTTTCAGTCACTCTCTATCTCTATCCTGGGTTTGCTGATGTTTAGAAGTTACGGTTGTCTAGGCTCATCATTCATGCTCTAATTAACTCTACAAATACCTGGAACTTCTTAATCCCAAAGATTTTACCCTGCACTCAACTTTAATGATTTATACTCAAAACAGTACTTCAGATCATAAAAATCAAACACATCTGTGAGTAAGATGCCTCAACTTACATGCTTTTAACCTATGCCAACGATTTCTGTCCACTGGGTTTTCTTGTGTTGTGTCTTCTCTATATAGCCGTCTGCCTTTAACCTTGACTTTTGCCTAATCTTTGGACATTTCAATTTATTTCCTAAACTCTAAGCATTTTCTTTCTTCTTTTACTTTTTTTCTCTAGACTATAATTAGTCATACTTAATTTTCTCCCATTACAAGTTTTTTTATTTTGTGCTATTTCAAAATATCAAAGCAAAACCATAGCTTTGATTGCAACACTAAGGAGTGCTATCACATAACATTTTTATACTATAAAAAGTATATGTAGTATAGTTTATAAGTGTTAAATATAAGGTTTATATATGTTATAAAGTTTTATGGTTTTAACTAGAGTGCAGATTTTATACTCAAAAAACTAAGAACTGCTAGAAAACAGTATACATCATGTCTAGCAATGGCAAAACAAGTTCAAGGACTTCATATTCAGTTAGATTATCTACACTGCTGAACATCATTTAATTTTTCTTTTCTCAGTGCACTCAGAGAGCTGAGATATCAGGGCAGCTACCCACCCTGATATAAAAGATGTGTACCTCTAGGGAGAGAAGGAGACATGAGTGCTGATTCACATGGGGACAAACATGAGAAGAGAGACCGCCATTTAAGCAAGTAGAAATAATTCAGTAAATTTTTATTTATTTACTTATTTTTACCAAATTACCAAAAGCTAAATATAAGCAACAATGAGAGTACAGAACCCCAAAAGTTTCAGGCAAAAGTGAAGTTGGCCTCCACTCATGTGCTCTTCTCTATGGATCATCACGGAGTATAGTCAGCCCTCTGTATTTGCCCATGCAGAACCTGTATATACAGAAGGCCAACTTTTCAATTATGGCTGAATCTGCAGATGCAGGAACCTGTTTTTATGCAGGGCCTACTAGGAGACATGAACATCCACAGATTTTGGCATGTGTCAGAGTCCTGGAGCCAACCCTCCACGGTTGAGAAACCAAGAGATGATTGTACTTACAGCAAAAGATTAGAAAAAGGCTCTCTCTATATATCATAAAAGTTTGAAAAAAGAGTAAATATCATAATGAGAAAAATAAGATATCTTACATATACTCTTCTACTAATAGAAAATAGATCAAAAGTTTTAGCTTTGGTTAGGAAGAAAAAAAAAAACTTTACCACTTCCAGGAACAAAAAAGAGAACGGGGAAGAAAAATATCTACCCCTGGGTAAGAAAAGGAATACCATATTGAATAGATACTATTAGAGATACCCTGCCACTGGGGGTGGCTCAAGAATACTAAAAAAAGTACCTCCTCTAAGATTTAGGACCTTCCTAAGCCAGAGGCTGAACCATGACAACAGATAGCCTCTTTGTGTTACCCTACCATACTAGCAAGCACTGAGAAACAAGCAAAAACAGTTTATTGCTAAAAAAGGAACAAGAGGTTAAAAAGAGACCCTCTCTTAGCTATAGGCTCAAAGGGATGGCTACGAGCTGAAGGCGAAGGTGACAGCAAGAAAAATTATGTGATACACAGATATCACTCTAAGAACAATATAATGCTAGAAGAACTTGAAGCTACTAGTTTATTGGAGGAAACCATCATAACAACATAACTAACTCACAGCCCAACTCATGATTGAATTCAAATCTGTACCCCACACCTTTTAAAGACATAGCAGAAAAAAGACATGTCCATTTTCAAGCACAAATACACATAATATCTGACTATTTATAAAAATTTTCAGACAGATACAAATCAAGGAGGAAAACAGAAAGGAAAATCTACTATCAATCATAAAACAATCAAAAGGACCTGACTCAGACGTGATTCAAATGCTTAACTATCAGCCAGGAAATTTAAAATAATGATGATGAATATGATAAAGGTAGCAGTAGAAAATGTGGAAAATGTGTATTGCATGTGAGGAATTTCACCAGAGAGGTGAAAATAAGTAAATAAAAATATTTGATTAAAAAAATTAAAATAGAATTGGAATATTTTTGACAGGCTCATCAGTAATCTTTTATTGTACTGAAAACGTTTAAGTCAATAACCACTTTTATTCTTATCTAAGACTAAAGCTATTAGCATAGGGTTTGGCATAAACTGTGAATTCAATAAATGCCTTTTAATAAATAGATTTACTATTTTTAAAATATTAATTGCAAGATTTCAAATAATATTTTAAAAACATGAATTAAGGAATAATTTGCATGCAATAAAGGTCAGGTATTTTAAAGATAAACATTAATTGTTTTTATGCAATTTACAGTGAAGTGCAAATATCACTTAAATCTAATTTTGGAACATTTCAATCATCCCACAAAAACCTTTCAAATTCATTTACCTACCGATCCATCTATCTATGCTTTTTTTTTTGAGGGTGAGGGGGATGGAGTCTCACTCTATCACCAGGCTGGAGTGCAGTGGAGCTATCTTGGCTCACTGCAATCTTCACCTCCCTGGTTCAAGCAATTCTCCTGCCTCAGTCTCCCGAGTAGCTGGGACTACAGGTGCATGCCACCACGCCCAGCTAATTTTTGTATTTTTAGTAGAGATGAGGTTTCACCATGTTGGCCAGGATGGTCTTGATGTCTTGACCTTGTGATCTGCCCCGCCTTGGCCTCCCAAAGTGCTGGGATTACAGACATGAGCCATCACTCCTGGCCTCTATGCTTTAACAAAGCATATTTTATTCATTTTTCTTTTATTTTTGTGCACATGTGATATAGAAGGTATTTGTTATCTCACTCTTATTGCCTTTTATTAAAAAATTTTTCTGTTGCTCTGTGTGTGTGTGTGTGTGTGTGTGTGTGTGTGTGTGTGTTTTCTAAATACATTATAGATGGAATATAATTGAAAGGGTTAAGTCAAGAAACAAAGTATGCACACCTAAGTGTGCTGTGGAAGAGATTCACGCAGAATAACTTAAAGGACTGCTATCTGAGAAACAAGAGGTAGAAGAAAAGGTGAATCGAGGAAATAAAAGCTGAATCTATTTTTAGACTCTTTAGATCTAAAAATAGATTCAGTTTAGATCTTTATTGAGATCAGAAACTTTCACAGGCGTGTGTGTCAAGTATGATAAACTAAGCATAAGCATAACAAGTATTAAATCAGTGAATAGTAGGTCTCGGCACTTAATTAATGTAGTCATTCACTTGTATTATTGCAGTCAAGGACATCACTTTCCTAAAAAGACGGACATCTCAACTTATTTTTTGGTGTGACAGATGGAGACAAGAGAGGGAAAAGCAAAGCACATTTATGGTCATGTTGACTCTGTAAACCAAAAACAGACATGCTCTGCTGGGGTGTGCTGCTCCACCAAGAGAAAATGTATAGGCAGGGAAACACTTGTTTATAGTTTCTGACTGTTATCACACATTTATTCTAGTACAGAGGAGCTTTGGTTGCCAGAGGGTCAAATATCAATACATCTACTCATTTTCCTGAGTATACAATATTAAAAATCGAAAACTGGATCATAACATCTCAGCCTATACCTTGAGTAGAGAAAAAAGAAATAATATATGCAAATATTTGCCTCTGCCAGAGCAGTTTCACTGTATAGTAAATGACTTTCTCAGAATATCCCATAAACCCAGGTTAGTCCTCTTCTCGTTACTAACTGCATAAATTGGCAATAAAAATCCACACAATGCAGTCCTCAAATCTCATCTCTGAGAAATAAGATTCTTATGTCATCTGGTAAATAGTGAAGTAATCTAAATAAAAACCTTCTAAAACACACATTAAAAACTATAGGCCAAAGTATACTTACAGCAATTTGAAATAAAACAAAGAAAACTTAAAGCCTTAAAATTTTCGCAAAACATGGTGGCTAGCAAGATGGCCAAATAGGAACAGCTCCAGTCTACAGCTCCCAGCGAGATCAACACAGAAGGCGGGTGATTTCTGCATTTCCAATTGAGGCTCATCTCATAGGGGCTAGTTAGATAGTGGGTGCAGCCCATGGAGGGTAAGCCGAAGCAGGGTGGGGCTTTGCCTCACCCAGGAAGCACAGTGGGTCGGGGAATTCCCTCCTCTAGCCAAGGGAATCCTTGAGGGATTCTGCCCTGAGGAATGATTAACTTCCACCTAGATATTACATTTTCCCACAGTTTTCACAGTGCACAGACCAGGAGATTCCCTGGGTGCCTATGCCCCCAGGACCCTGGGTGTCAACCACAGAACTGAGCAACCATTTTGACAGATAAAGAACTAGCTGCAGGAGTTTTTTTTTTTTTTTTTTTTTAAACCAAGTGGTGCCTGGAATGCCAACGAGACAGAACTTTCCACTCCCCTAGAAAGGGGGCTGAAGCCAGGGAGCTAAGTGGTCTAGAACAGTGGATCCCACTCCCACAGAGCCCAGCAAGCTAAGATTCATTGGCTTGAAATTCTCTCTGCCCGCGCAAGTCTGAGGTCAACTCGGGACACTTGAGCTTGATGAGAGGAGGGGCATCCGCCATTACTGAGGCTTGGTGGGGCAATTTTCCCCTCATAGTGTAAACAAAGTCTCTGGGAAGTTCGAACTGGGCAGAGCTCACAACAGCTTGCCAAAACTTCTATAGCTAGACTGTCTCTACAGGTTACTCCTCACTGGGTAGGGCATCTCTGAAAGAGAGGCAGCAGTCCTAGTCAGGGTCTTATAGATAAAACTCCAGTCTTCCTGTGACAGACCACCTGGGGAAAAGGGCTGCTGTAGGCACAGCTTCAGCAGACTTAAATGTTCCTGCTGGCTGGCTCTGAAGAGAGCAGACAGACTGCCTCCTCAAGTAGGTCCCTGACCTCTGTGCCTCCTAATTGGCCCCTGATCCCTGACCCCTATGACTCCCAGGAAGTTTCGACAGACACCTCATACAGGAGAGCTCCTGCTGGCATCTGATGGGTGCCTCTCTGGGACGAAGCTTCCAGAGGAAGGAACAGTCAGAAATCTTTGCTGTTCTGCAGCCTCCGCTGGTGATACCAAGGTAAACAGGGTCTGGAGTGGACCTCAAGCAAACTCCAGCAAGCATGCAGCAGAGAAGCCTGACTATTAGAAGGAAAACTAACAAACAGAAAGCAATAGCATCAACATCAACAAAAAGGACTTCCACATAGAAACCCTATCTGAAGGTCACCAACATCAAAGACCAGAGGTGGATAAATTTAAAAAGATAAGGAGAAAAAACAGTGCAAAAAAGCTGAAAATTCCAAAAACCAGAATGCCTCCTCTCCTCCAAAGGATCAAAACTCCTTAACAGCAAGGGAACAAAACTAGATGGAGAATGAGTTTGATGAAGTTGGCTTAAAAGGTGGGTAAAAACAAACTCCTCCGAGCTAAAGGAGCATGTCTTAACCCAATGCAAGGAAGTTAAGAACCTTGCAAAAAGGTTAGAGGAATTGCTAACTAGAATAACCAGTTATTAATAGCCTACCAACCAAAAAAAGCCCTGGACCATATGGATTTACAGCCAAATTCTACCACAGCTAGAAAGAGGAGCAGATACCATTCCTTCTGAAACTATTCCAAACAATAGAAAATACAAAAGAGGGATTCCTCCCTGCCTATTTTATGAGGCTAGCATAATTCTGATACCAAAACCCGGCAGAGACGCACACAAAAAAAGAAAATTTCAGGCCAATATCCCTGATGAACATCAATGTGAAAATCCTTAATAAAATACTGGCAAACCAAATCCAGCTGCACATCAAAAAGCTTATCCAACACAATCAAGTTGGCTTCATCCCTCGCATGCAAGGCTGGTTTAACACAAGGAAATCAATAAAAGTAATCCATCATATAAAGAGAA
Organism: Cebus imitator; assembly: GCF_001604975.1. Lineage (NCBI taxonomy): Eukaryota > Metazoa > Chordata > Mammalia > Primates > Cebidae > Cebus > Cebus imitator. The sequence continues at coordinate 1,872,083 of NW_016107689.1, read as the reverse complement.
GCAATGACAAAAAATCACATGATTATCTCAATAGATGCAGAAAAGGCCTTTGATAAAATTCAACACCCCTTCATGCTAAAAACTCTCAATAAACTATATATTGATGGCACATATCTCAAAATAATAAGAGCTATTTATGACAAATGCACAGCCAATATTATACTGAATGAGAAAGAGCTGGAAGCATTCCCTTTGAAAACCAGCACAAGACAAGGATGTTCTCTCTCATCACTCCTATTCAACGTAGCACTGGAAGTTCTGGCCAGGGCAATCAGGCAAGGGAAAGAAATAAAGGGTTTCAAATAGGAACAGAAGTAGGCAAATGTCTCTATTTTCAGATGACATGATTGTATATTTAGAAAATCCCATCGTCTCAGCCCAAAATTTTCTTAAGCTGATAAGCAACTTCAGCAAAGTCTCAGGATGCAAAATCAATGTGCAAATATCACAAGCATTCCTATACACCAGTAATATTCAAACAGAGAGCTAAATCATGAGTGAACACCCATTCACAATTGCTACAAAGAGAATAAAATACATAGAAATACAACTTACAAAGTACGTGAAGGACCTCTTCAAGGAGAACTATAAACCATTGCTCAAGGAAATAAGAGAGGGTACAAACAAATGGAAAAACATTCCATGCTCATGGATAGGAAGAATCAATGTCATGAAAATGGCCATACTGCCCAAAGTAATTTATAGATTCAATGCTATCCCCATCAGCTACCATTGACTTTCTTCACAGAATTAGAAAAAAACTACTTTAAATTTCATATGGAACTAAAGAAGAGCACATATAGCCAAGACAATTCTAAGAAAAAAGAAGAAAGCTGGAGGCATAACACTACCTGACTTCATGCTGTACTACAAGGCTACAGTAATCAAAACAGCATGGTACTAGTACCAAAACAGAGGTATAGACCAATGGAACAGAACAAAGGCCTCAGGAATAATGCTACACATCTATAACCATCTGACCTTTGACAAACCTGACAAAAACAAGCAATCAGGAAATGATTCCCTATTTAATAAATGGGGTTGGCAAAACTGGCCAGCAATAGGCAGAAAACTGAAATTGGACCCCTTCCTAACATGTTACACAAAAATTAATTCAAATGGATTAAAGACTTAAACTTAAGACTTAAAATCATACAAACCTAGAAGAAAATCTAGGCAATACCATTGAGCACATAGGCATGGGCAAAGACTTCTTGACAAAAACATCAAAAGCAATGGCAACAAAAGCCTAAATTAACAAATAGGATCTAATGAACTAAAGAGCTTCTGCACAGCAAAAGAAACTATCATCATAGTGGCAACTACAGAATAGGAGAAAGTTTTTGCAGTGTATCCATCTGACAAAGGGCTAGTATTCAGAAACTACAAGGAACTTAAACAAAAAAACAAACAACACCATCAAAAAGTAGGCGAAGAATATGAACAGACAACTTACCAAAAGAAGACATTTATGTGGCCAACAAACATATGAAAATAAGCTCATCATCACTGGTGATAAGAGAAATGCAAATCAAAACCAAAATGGGAAACCATTTTATGCCAGTTAGAATGACCATCATTAAAAAGTCAGGAAACAACAGATGCTGGAGAGGATTTAGAGAAACAGGAAGACTTTTACACTGTTGATGAGAGTGTAAATTAGTTCAACCATTGTGGAAGATAATGTGGCAATTATCCCAGAATCTAGAACCAGAAATACCATTTGACCCAGCAATCCTATTACTTGGTATATACCCAGAGGATTATAAATCATAATACTGGAAAGACACATGCACATGTATGTTTATTGCAGCACTGTTCACAATAGCAAAGAGTTGGAACCAACCCAAATGCCCGTCAATGATAGGCTGGACAAACAAAATGTGGCACATATACAACATGGAATACTAGGGAGCCATAAAGAAGGATGAGTTCATGTCATGTGTTTCCAGATAACATGATTGTATATTTAGAAAACCCCATTGTCTCAGCCCAAAATTTCCTTAATCTGATAAGCAACTTCAGCAAGCATGAACCTGGAAACTATTATTCTCAACAAACTAACATAGGAACAGAAAACCAAAGACTACATGTTCTCACTCATAAGCAAGAGTTAAACAGTGAGAACAGGTGGACATGAGGGGTGGGGGAACATCACACACCAGGGCATGTGGGTGGTGAAGGGCTAGGAGAGGGATAGTATTAGGAGAAATACCTAATGTATGACAGGTTGATAGATGCAGCAAACCACCCTGACACGTGTATACCAATGTAACAAACCTACACATTCTGCACATGTATCCCAGAACTAAAAGTAGAATTTAAAAAATTTTGCAAAACACAAAAAATTAAAAATAGCATTAAAGATAAAGAAGTGCATCTTCTTTAAAAAATGAATAAATTCTGTGCAGTACTTATAGGAGTATTAAAGAAAATGAAAAGTAGTTTTATATTATATGTGCCTCAATATTGAGAATAATAGAAAACATTTGAAAGTAAAAATAAGGCTATCTATTAAGAAATAATGTAGGAAAAATTAAAATCTATGACCAAATAAACATTTTTAGTAGAAAATATGTCTAATACAAAGTAATCAAATTCTCTCACCTAGTAGAATATCACTTTTCTCCCCTGCAATCTGCAGGGGGAGTATAAAACAAATAGAAGCAATATTCACTCAGAGACAAATGAAAAGATGAGCAAACAATCAAAATCCATCCAACAGTTGAGAGGGAACGCATGACATAAAATTAGGTGCAAATATCAACAGATGAGAAAATGGACATCAAAGGAGAAGGAGACACCGTAGCACACAGATCATCCTTTTGTATTTTGCAACATGCCTCACAAAAACTGTGAAATACCCATAGAAATTAAATATAAAGTGTCATTGAAAAGCAAGAGATGTACATTGGGGGAAAGACAGTCTCTTCAGTAAATGCTACTGGATATTCATAGGCAGAAGGATGAAACTAGAACCTATGTCTCACCAAACACAAAAATCAAATCAAAATGAATTATACGCTTAAGTGTAAGACCTGAAATTACTAGGAGAAAACAATGGAAAAATCCTTTAGAGAATTAGTCTGGGCAAAGATTTTTTTTCAGTAAGACTTGAAAAGCACAGACAACAGCAGCAAAAAATGACAAATGGAATAATGTTAAGCTAAAAAGCTGCACTGCAAAGGAACTATCAACAAAGTAAAGAAAATATTTGCAAACTGCCTATCTAATGAGAGATTAATAACCAGCATATATAAGGAAGTTGAACAACTCAATACCAAAAACAAAACCCACAAATAGTCCAATTTAAAAATGACCTAACTAGACATTTCTCGAAAGAATGCATACAAATAGACAATACATACATGAAAAAATGTTCAACATCACTAACAATCAGGGAAATGCAAATCAAAACCACAATGAGGTATTATGTTCTACTGGTTAAAATGGCTACTACAAAAAGGTAAAAAGATAAAGGTGAGCAAAGATGTGGGAAAAAATGAACCCATTTACACTGTTAATGGGAAAGTAAATTAGCACAGACATTATAGAAACATTATGGAGTTTCCTCAATAAACTAAAAATAAAACTACCATATGATCCAGCAATCCCACTACTGGATATATATAAATATATTGAAAAGAAGGAAATCAGTATACTGAAGAGGTATCTGCACTTTCACGTTTATTGCAGCACTATTTACAATAGCCAAGATATGAAATCAACCTAAATGTTCATCAATAAATAAATGGATAAACATGAATATAAAGAAACATACAATGGAATCTTATTCAACCATAAATAAACACAATTCTGTCATTTGTACCAACATGGAAGAGCCTGGAGGATGTTATGTTAAGTGAAATAAGCGAAGCACAGAAAGACAATTGTATGCTTGCACTTGTAAATGGGAGTCTGAAAAAAAGATCTCATGGAGGAAGTGAGTAGAAAGATGGGTACCACATGCTGGGAAGGGTAGTGGGGAGAAAAAGAGAGATAGAATAACGGGTAGAAAAATATAGTTATATAAGATTGAACAAGTTCTAGTGTTAGATAACACTGTTGGGTGACTAGAAAGTAATGCCAACACCCACAATTACATTTGCACAAACCTAACTTCAAGAGAGAATTCTGAATCTTTTGTACACAAAAAATGATGAGATCAATTCTTTCCAAAAGAATTAACCACTAATTCAACAAGTTTATACTAAAATTTACTAGGAATACATAGTGAGTGCCAACAAGTATAAAAACTTGGAAAACCCAGATTAACTAGGGTTATTACCTGTGAAATAACCACAAATCTATACTAATTAAGACATTTTTATTCATAAATGTTTAAATAAAGAGATATAACACAAATGTTTAATCCATGGGAATTGGTACGTAATAAAAAGTGTCCTTTGTTTTAATTGGTGGAAAAATAAACTATATGATCATCAAATCTGGCACAATTGACTGATAATTTACTGTCTTCAGCAACCAGAAGCATAACTTTAGATGAATTAATTAAATATCTAAACATAGAAGCTTTAAATGGATGAAAATAAAAATCATGAAATTATTGCTGACTTACAAAGAAAAATATTTTCATAATATATGTAACTACATAGAAAGGTACTAAATATCAAGAAAAGAACAAAAAAAAAGCACAATAAAATACAGGATAGGATTGTAATGGTATCCATGAAAGATTAAATAAAATAATCAAGAAATATGAACAAAAGCTTAACACCATAGATAATTACAAAAGCACAAATTAAGCACTAAACTGATTTTCCCTTTATTGGATTGGCAAATATTAAAATAACAATATTTTTGTTAGTGAAATGAGCAGTGATATGCTTTTGTGGGACTGTGAACTGCTAATAATTTTTTAACAGAATATAGTTGTATCTGTTGAAATTAAAATATAAATACCTTTGAAATCAGCACTTCTGCTTCTGAAAGTCTATCCTACAGAAATGTTTGCATCTAAACTCAAAGATGTATATTTAAAGATAATAATCAGTAGCAACCAAAAATGTGGGAGCAGATTTAGTTTGTCTCTATGGGAGTGCTTCAAAAAACTATGTTACCCAATATCATACATAGATATGCAGACATACAACACATTACAAATAGATGTTATGTTGACATGAATGTACCCCAGACATATGTTTAAGAGTAAAAAGTAATACATATGCAGACAACATCAGAGATGGAAAGAATCTCCTAAATGACTGAGATGGGAAGTCCACTGTTGCACCAGCCCTCAATATTTGCCACTGGCCATAGAAGATGGAGCTAGGATACAGAGGTATCTCGATGAAGAGGCATACCTTGCATAATTTAATTTTGTAAACTAAATTAAAAGTGACATATTAAGTACAGCATTCTAAGAAAGTCTTTTTTTCTAGATTATAGAGAATTCAGAGGGGTACTTAAGAAACATAATCCCAAATCTTAGTCTAAGTACTTATCTGTTTTACCTTTCTTCCCCAAGAAAATGTATGTTTCTCTTATTAAGGTAAGCTGAGTTTTTTTTACACGAAGAAGGTAGAGGGCGTTGCTAAATAACGAATGAATGAATGCATGGATGAATGGATGGATGGATGAATAACTTTAACTTTCAGTATTTACATTTTTTTCAGACATTTTTGTCTCACTCACAGCCACTCCTTACACTTCAACTGCTTATAAACTTCACTTTCCATCTGGTTAACCAGGAGCAATTTTGCAATGCTGCACATGAACAAACCTAGTATTTCACACTCTAAAGATAAAAATATTTAGATTCACAATTTATCCCTCAGTCCTGCTTGGTCACCAGTTACCTAACATAAATCCTAACCTAACTAATTAATTAATTAGTTTCTTGCCAATCATTCTGAAAATGCATATTCCAATTTAATATTAATAATTCAATGAGTTTGATACTGTAAAAATTAAAAAACTAAAAATTAACATGGATTACATGCTTACTATCTGCTTTAATTCTCACAACAACATCATAAATAGCTTCTGTTGTTTTATTTATAAGGGAACTGAAGTCCACATACATTAATAAATGTAAATGTGGCATGTGGTAAAATATATGCAATACTTCATCCAATGATTTGGATGTGATTTATTAGCATAAAAATTCAGGTGTGGTGACAGAGGAATAATATATTTTGGGTTAAACAAAATTTACTCTTGCCCTATATTTTATATCTCACAGGCAGCAAAGAGATTCAGAGAGGAAGAAGAAAAAGTGTTAAATCCAAGAAAACTAAAATCATTACTACTTCCATAATCTAAAGAATAATGCTATGCTTAATTTTCACTTGCCTCTTGCTTCTTCATGCCTCTTGCTTATAATTGTTATGTGTTAATTATAAAATTTAAAACTTTTGGGCAATATATTCTGCAAATGCTTGACAACAATTAAAATTTTATTGCATCAAGTTCGTTAAGCAAATCCTATCGGACTGTGGGTTTATTGTCAATTTTAACTTGTTCAAGTGTTTCAATTACAATTCCATTTTGAACTGTAATAAGGTGGCTGATAAATGACAATGGCTAACAACTGCTATTAAAACTATCCAGGGCAGAACTCCGTAAATGTAGAACAATTAGAGTTACAAATGATAGTAGCAATATGCTATTATCTTCACATTCAATTGATTTAGTACAGCATTTTAACAGTTCTACCAAAAAAATGCTTCCCTTGTTTTCAATGGTTTAGGCCACTTTTTTGAACCAATTTTTCTTATTTTTTTGATTCAGTGGTTACATGGGCAGAGTTGTTACATTTATTCTTTTTTTTTTTTTTTTCTAGAGACAGAGTCTCACTGTTACCCAGGATAGAGTGCAGTGGCGCAATCTCCACTCACAGCAACCTCAGCCTCCCAGTTTTAAACCCAACTCCTGCCTAAGCCTTGCCAGTAGCTGTGATTACAGGTTCATGCCACCACACTGGGCTAATTTTTGTACTTTTTGGAGAGACAGGGTTTCACCATAATGGCCAGGCTGGCCTCAAACTCCTGACCTCAAATGATCTGCCCACCTCGGCCTCCCAAAGTGCTGAATATACAGGAATAAGTCACTGCACCTGGCCATTACATTTATTTCTAAAGAGGAATATTCAGAGTTAAGATTTTGAGGAGTGAATATCAAATAATGTGAAGTATTTATGAGTTATTGACTTTGCTATGTGTAACAGGACATGGAGGTTAAGACTCAAGGTAAACAATTTTGTTTAGGTAATTGTTAAACAACATGACTAACAATGATTTTGATATTTTTCTTCCAACTTCCAAACCTGTGAATTAGAAAAAACAAAATCACTTAAGTGCTTAATTACTTTTTTCTCTTTCTTAAAAATGTGCCTATGTTGACTTAATTTCCTCATTTGTAAATTGGAGAATATACCTCACAAAGTTGTTAAGAAGCATCAAAGATAATAATGCTTAGCATTTGCCTGGTATGCGGTAAGAGCTCAGTAAATGATAGCAATCATTATTACTGTGGATATTCAATACTGATTACATCTTTAATTGAAATAAAATGACTTTTAATTCGCATTTTAAAAATGTAACTATTTTAATACACCCTTCACACTCAGTGGAAAATACAGATATCACAGTGTTTTCAAAATCTAAAACTGCAATTTGTCATGTTTCCTTAGCCAGGGAATTAGGCTAAACATTAAGGAAACTACAGTATCCTGAACATTTATATTATACTTAATAAAGAAAATGGTACTTAGACTTGCATAGATACTCAGCAATGCATTTATTTTTTTCATAAAGCTCTCATCAATGATTTGCTTAGAAATATTTATAACGTGTTTAAAAACGATTTGACCTCCTCCATCCAGCTAGATCACTAAAAGGGTTTGAGTCTAGGGCTTTCTTCAGAGAAACTGCTCACACTTTAATAAATGTCTCCTTTGCTGAAGTATGACTTAAAATATAGCCACTTTTAGACAGCCTCATTTTTGAAAAAGTAATAAAAATTTGAGAAAGGCTTTCAAGAAAGGATTCTTGAAACAGGACAGATCACTGGGTATTAAATAAAAACTATTTAACGGAGAAAATCACCTACCTCTCTTCTGCTGAGACAATTTTTCCATGGTCCTTCAATTGTAACTTAAAACTTTTAAAGTTTTGAAAGACATATTGGGTTTGAAATTAATTTCCTTTAAAAAGCACATACATGTTGAAGTATGTTTTATCACTAAAAGTAAGTCAGTAATATTAAATTATTTTATACAAAAATATCTTCTCAGAATAATGGAAGCAAATCTAAAATAAATTTTAAGAACCTTAGTAAAATTGTCCAATGACTTTTAATAGCATGGGGAATCTTTTGCTGGTTGCTGAAGCTTGAATAATGCTTAAAATTACTCAAAACCTAACAGTTATTTTGTGGGATGAGTTTATAAACCATTTTTTACTTTAAATCATATTATGGATTTTAAAGTTTTGAATAGCTCCCAAGCTCAGTGATTTTGTACCTCAACTCAGAAACCGTCTAAGAAGACTGAAAGCTTTATCAAACTGAGATTGTTCAGAGATTTATCCTGAGATAAAATCCAAATAAGTTTAGCTTATATACAATTTTTTGCTCCTGTGTATTTTCTTTTGATTAGTTTTTTGTGCATGCACATCCATGTAACTTCTAAACATTTCATGTAACTACATTATCTCTGTTTACATATTTATATTAAACTAATATTTATGTCAAGATATATGAGCAAAAAAACAAGTCAATCTTAACTGAAAATGGATAGCATCAGATTATGGAAAAAATAATGGAGCCTTATGAAAACTATTGGTCAAAATTTTCAAAAAGACAGCATGCTAAATAATTACCTGCTAATTCTAGTTTAATTAAAATCAGAAATAAAACTCTAAGTAGATATTTTCAGTATGGCCTTGGTGGCGTCTAACTAACAAAATAACTTTAAAAAACTAAATGTTCAGCAAAATAACTTTAGCTTCATTTTATGTTCACATATTTTGAAAATATTTTACTATAAACATATTATAATGAACTCCATATTTTTAGTATGGCTGAATGCAGGATGTGCAGATTTGCTACACAGGTAAACCTGTGCCATGGTGGTTTGCTGCACCTAACAACGATTTACCTAAGAATTAAACCCAGCAGGCAGTAGCTCTTTTCTCTAATGCTCTCTTCTCACTCACCCACCCACAACAGGCCCCCATAAGTGCCTCTCCCCTGCCAGCATCCATGTGTTCTCACTGTTCAGTTCCCACTTGTAAGAGATAACATGCCGTGTTTAGTTTTATATTCCTGCATCAGTTTGCTGGGGATAATTGCTTCCATCGTCACCCATGTTCCTGCAAAAGACATGATCTTGTTCCTTTTTGTGGCTGCATAGTATTTCATGGTGTATATATACCACATTTTCTTTATCCAGTCTATCACTGATGGGCATTTGTGTTGATTCCACATCTTTACTATTGTGAAGAGTGCTGCAGTGAACATACATGTGCAAGTATATTTGCAATAGAATGATTCATATTCCTTTGGGTATATAACCAGTTATGATATTGCTGGATCAAGTGGTATGTCCATTTCTAAATCTTTGAGGAATGGCCACTCCTTGTCTTCCACAATAGTTGAACTAATTTACATTCCCACCAGCAATGTAAAAGCACTTGTATTTCTCCACAACCTCACCAACATTTGTTATTTCTTGACTTTTTAATAATCACCATTCTGACTGACATGAGATAATATCTCATTATGGTTTTGATTTGCATTTCTCTAAAGATCAGTGATGTTGAGCTTTTTCTTACATGAATGTATTTTTTTGAAAAGTGTCTGTTCATATTCTTTGTTCACTTTTTAATGAGATTGTTTGTTTTCTTGTAAATTTGTTTAAGTTTCTTATAGATTCTGGATATTAGACCCTTGTCAGATGGATAGTTTGCAAAAAAATTACCCCATTCTGTAAGTTGTCTGTTCACTCTGATGATTTCTTTTGCTGAGCAGAGGCGCCTTAGCTTAATTAGATCCCATTTGCCCATTTTTGCTTTTGTTGTAATTGCTTTTGGTGATTTCATCATAAAATATTATCCCATGCCTATGTCCTAAATTGTATTGCCTACATTTTCTTGAAGGGTTTTCATAGTTTTGGATTTCACACTTAAGTCTTTAATCCATCATGACTTAATTTTTGTATAAGGTGTAAGAAAGATATCCAGTTTCCATTTTCTGCATATTGCTAGCCAGTTGTCCCAGAACCATTTATTGAACAGGGAATCCCTTCCCCATTGCTTGTTTATGTCAGATTTGTCAATAATCACATAGTTGTAGATGTGTGGTTTTAAGAAATAATCTCTTAAAGATGGCAGGAGACACCATGGACCTGGGTCCTGAAACAGGAGGTGGAAAAAGCCTCCCTCAACCAGCAACACCCTACCTAGCATAGGAGAAACAGCTTTCTGCTTTTTATGAACTTTCTGATTTTGAGGTCTATTTATTATAGCTGTTTAGATGATCCTAAATAATACAGACATCTTTACAAACACCAGATAATTTAATTCAACTTCATTAAATCACTGAAGTCAGTTAAATGAGTGCTAGAATGTGCAGGAAAAAGAAGCTGTCATGCAGCTCATCATCAGCATGGGCAATGTTGAGCATGGAATAGAAGGCTGAAGGAGTCACACTCAGCAGGACACCAGGAGGCAGGGATCAATAAGGCACTTGAAGTAATGCTCCCCTTCTGCAAGCCCCTAGCAGAGGTCAAAGGGGAGCCCCAAGACATCTGCTTCTGGCAGTCTTTCCTCTCCTACTTCCCCACACAATCATAGCCTCTCCAGTTCGGTCTTCTTTAAGGATATCAGGATATACTTAATTATGCTCTGTTGTTCATGCTCCTTTCAGGCACCAAAGAAAGTTTTGGCATTCCAATCTCTCTGTGACTCTGTACATCACTATTTTTCCAGAAACCATTAACATCATGTCCATCCTGGCCACCTTTTACTGTGTCTCCTAATGTAGTAGATGCTCTTGCTGCTCCTGCCAAGACCCTTTCTGTGATTTTCCTGTGGTCTCCAGGGTATGGGTATCCAGCGACTTGAAAGGAAAGATGAGGCACTGTGGTAGTTAGTGAGGTGGAGGGACTGGAGGGTGGACTTGAGTGCCATCAGCTGGCAACTTCAATATGAATACTCAAAAGGATCATTGATATGCATGATATTTGCCTTAAAACAAAAAGCATTTAAGATCTATAAAGGAATTACTTATATGTATCCAGGGAAATCAAATATTAAAGATCCACAAAGAGGTCAAAAGGCTTGTCCAGGGGATTTAAAACATAAGGGAACTTTTAGCGAGTGGAGATTTTTAGCTTTCAGACTTAATGACATAAAATAGTAATAATTAAAGAAGGCCTGGTTTCCTCACCAACCCTCATTGTCTCTCTTTGATGCAGTGGTTTATCACATTCCCAGGAGGCTTTCATCTGCCTTTGATTATTTCAGTTCTGATTCTTTGTGATTCTCTTCAAAATATGACTCTTTTCATAATTTTTTGGTGATTTTAATATCCACATTTAAGGATCTCCTAACATCCTGCACTATAAGTTCTTCAACCCCTTCTTATCCAATAATGGAGTCTCCCGACATGCAGCTGCCCTTCCCTGCCAAGGCCATTGTCATGGAATTTATGTCCAAGGTAACTTGCCATGATCCCTGCTTCCCAATTTTTCTCCTGTTTCTAATTGCTCCGGCACTCTGGTTCTCTGGCCGCAACAATCTTTCAGTGCTACCAAGATGTAAATCTTCTTATCCTACAAAATTCTTACATCCTCTCATCTCCCCACCCTAACCCTCATATACTCTTAACATCCTAACGTTTTACAACCATTCTTGCCACTTTCCTGTATAAACTCTCAAATTTTTGCCTTCTTTTTCTTGTTACCCTTACTTTATGCTAATGCAACCTTTATAACTTGAAATTTCTACTTGTTCCATATTTGCACCATGAAACTGAATCTGGCCAGGGAAACAAAACAAAACCAAAATTAACCAAATAAAAATGTTCTGACTGCAAAGCCTCCCCAGTACTGCTTGGGAAGAACAGTGTATGTTATCAGTCTATTAGTTCTCCTCTCTCCCAGAAGATACATTGTTTTCTTGCTGCTTTTCAAATTACCTATACTCCACTCCCGACCCCTTTATCACTGTCTCCTGGTAAACTTGATTTCTACTTCACTGAGGAAAGCAAAGCAATTGTTATCATTTTGTGCTATGCATGGTATAAGTGTTTTGTTATACTATTATTTATTTATATACCATTTATGAATCACTTTTAACCATAAATGTTCAAACTAAATAAAACTTGGAAAAATATAAGTGCTTTATAGTAGCATTTATTTTTTCAAGATCACGTTCTCATTTGTTTACAGACTGCTGATTTTTTTCCCATGCAGTTTGAAGCTCTCTCATTTTACTAGATTCTATTATTGGTTCTAAGAATGATTTTCAGTTGATTTCCTTAAGTTTTTCAGTTAGACAAGCATATATTTTCTTTTTTTTCCCCCATTTATTTATTTTATTGCATTTTAGGTTTTGGGGTACATGTGAAGAACATGCAAAATTGTTGCATAGGTACACACGTGGCAGTGTGATTTGCTGCCTTCCTCCCCATCACCTACATCTGGCATTTCTTTCCTTGCTATCTCTCCCCAGCTCCCCACCCCCAACTGTCCCTCCCCTATTTCCCCCCAACTGACCCCAGTGTGTAGTGCTCCCCTCCCTGTGTCCATGTGTTCTCAATGTTCAACACCCACCTATGAGTGAGAACATGTGGTGTTTGATCTTCTGCTCTTCTGTCAGTTTGCTGAGAATGATGGTTTCCAGGTTCATCCGTGTCCCTACAAAGGACCCAAACTCATCGTTTTTGATGGCTGCATAATATTCCATGGTGTATATGTGCCACATTTTCCCTATCCAGCCTATTGTCGATGGGCATTTGGGTTGGCTCCAGGTCTTTGCTATTGTAAACAGTGCTGCAATGAACATTCGTGTGCACATGTCCTTATAGTAGAACGATTTGTAATCCTTTGGATATATACCCAGTAATGGGGTTGCTGGGTCAAATGGAATTTCTATTTCTAGGTCCTTGAGGAATCGCCACACTGTCTTCCACAATTGTTGAACTAATTTACACTCCCACCAACAGTGCAAAAGTGTTCCTATTTCTCCACATACTCTTCAGCCTCTGTTGTCTCCAGATTTTTTAATGATCGCCATTCTAACTGGCGTGAGATGGTATCTCTATGTAGTTTTGATTTGCATTTCTCTGGCAAGCATATATTTTCATACAGTTTATCTTTTCTTCCAATAGTTGTTATTTTTCTCCTTGCTTCCTTACTGTGAATAGAACCTCTCACACTAACAAGCATTTATTCTTGCTTTGATCCAATTTTTCTGAAAATACTGTAATAACTTCAGTGTAATTCTTTGTTTCCTGTTCACATAGAGGAATGTGCTTTATGTATTTAGCCATATTATTATATTTGTATTTGCACAGATGTATTGAATGAATCCTGAATTTCATCAAATCCATTTCTAATGTCAACACTCCTTTGCAATCTCCCTGCCAAACTGCAGGAGGTTCCATGGTAGCCCACAAGGAGATCCAAAGGTATGCCTGAAATCAAGACATTGCAGAGCTAACTATGACCAAACAGAAGAGAAAAGACAGACAAAGGTGGGGTGAAACTCTTGGAGATGGTGAGGAGGAGCAAAAAAACAAGGAGGAGAAGCCGCGCAGCCGAGACAAGCGGATCCTGGCCCAGGAGGCCTGGGAGAAAACGCAGGAGAAGCAGCAAATGGGAAGGTTCTGGGAGAAAGCATCCACCACGTGCCAGGAGATTGTGGAGGACTCAACAGAAAGCTGGATACACTCAGGGAGCATTCAACATTCCAAGTCATTTGAACCAAGTCCCTCCTCAGCCTGGGTGTGGAGACGCATTTACCTTCAAGAGCAGAAGGCCATGTCCAGGTTATGCTTCCTCCCTTTAGTATTTTCTGCAAACATTGTTTTATACAGGCCCTTATATCTTTTGCTACAACAGTGTTATTTCAAAGTTGTGTCCCCTTATTCTGGAGCTTGATTGTAGTAAAGCTGTTCTTTTACTCAGTTTAGAATTCTTGGTAACTCATATAAAATACACCATTTTAGTTTAGATGAAAAGCTTTGAAAGTTTATCTAGAGGTAAAGGCCATCATCCTGGAAAAATGTATTTAACCCCATTTCTATCTAACCCTTTGAGGCCAGCCAGAGATCTTCGCCTGAATGAGAGGGGCTCCTGAGAAGAAGGAGCTAATGCCAACTTGGCCTATAATGTGCAGACCCCCTTAGGACCCCGTGTGGGTGCCCTTCCACTCTCTCTTCAGCATTGGGTTTATGGGGTTTCTTGTAGGTCCTGGGAAACCACCTTTGACTCTGTGGACCTCAGATTACCTCCTCTTCCACCTGGCCAGTGAAAGACTCAGCCTCGGTGGCAGGGCAACCACTCAAAGTGAGGATGGAATACTTACCTTACTCCTTTCTGAGCCTGATTCATGGAAATTCCAGACACTTCTAATGGGTAATGCCATGGAAGGCAGAGCTAATTACCTTTCTTTGTAATGGAGCCCAGACACAGCTTATCTCAACCCTCAGCTTGGGGCTCCAAGCAGTCTCTCATGTTACTCTGAGTTGCCACATCACATGGGACCTGTCTGGCAATCCTGCTCTAAAGACACCTGAGGGGTGACAAGACCAGAGCCCAGCCCCAGCACAAACAGACCTGGGTGCAGTCAAATGGGAGTGCCCATGTGCTTGGGCCCCGAATCTCTAAGGGCTTACAAGTTCCCCCTGATGAGGATCAAACTGCATATGCAGAGAAGTTTGCTCTGTTGATGAATATTTAAAGAATAATAAAGTCAGAAGATAAAAACCACGTGTTGAGTGTGGGGCTGTTTTATGTAAACTACAGAATAAAGAGAAGTTACTATATTTTATTTTGTTTTAAGTAAAAAAAAAACAAAAACAAAAACAAAAATTTTTTTGATACTGTAACAGGAAGAATTTGAGTCATTTTCTAGTATTTTACCAAATTCTTCATTCTGAAATAAAAACTACTTGGCTGTATTCCCTGCCATAGCATCTTTTGCCACCTATAGCTGGAATTATGTGTTGTCTTGGAGCTGTTGTACATTTAAGAATAAACTTTTTAAATAAAAAAAAAAAAAAAAAGCAAAGTGTTAAAGAGTACATATAACAGGCTTTTATGTAGAAAACAGAGTAGGGAAGTAAGAAAGAATATACACACAGACACACTGTTATGTTTACAAAAGAACCATAGGAAGACTAAACCAGAAACAAATAATGTGATTGCACAATGGATAGGATAGGAACGAGAACAGGTAAAGGGGATGAGAAAGGAGTTAACTTTTATATAACTTTTTATATAGTTTTGACTTTTAAGCCATGATAAAGTCATACATATTTAAAAAATAAAATTAAAAAGGACAAAATAGTCTAATTTGAACACAAAGAGAAATAAATGAACTCAACTATACAACCAACTGATAGCCACACAGAAACTGATTTTGAACACAGTGCCCTGACCAAATATATTTCGTGGGATATAGTTTAACTGCAAAAAAAGAACTAAAAAAAATTTAAATTTTACTCTGTATTTTGTTGTTGGTTATGGTGCTGGTATAGTAATCCTACATTATGCGAATTGTAGGAAAGAGAATTAAGTCAATGTTAGATGAATTTGTAGAGCTGGCTACAAAAAGGTTGGCCTGAGTGCTGCAAAAATCTCACTTTTACAAAAGGCAAAAAAAAAATTGAGGAAACTATTAATGAAAAATAAAGGAATACAACAAAGAAGTGTAAGCTATGATACTAGATTTGATCTTTGATTTCGAAAAACAGTCATAAAAGAAACTATTGTGATAATTGGGAAAATCTGAATATTTACTATATATTAGATAATATTATCACATCAATGCTAAATTTCTTAGAGTGATAATGATGTTGTGGATGTGTAGGAAAACGTCCTTGTTCTTAGAAGACACAAAATGAATTATTTAGAGATGAAGTGTCATAATGTCTAAAACTTCCATTTCAATGGTTCAGATAAAAAATTAACTCAAGCACACAAAGGATGAAATGTTAAAAATGGATGAGTAAGAGTCGTATAAAGATTTAGTCAACAAGCCAGATGTGGGGTGGCCCGTGCCTATAATGGTAGCAATCAAAAGACAAGTACCCCATAAATACAGTAGCCTTGTCCAGATTCATGGCTGTCCACATTTCATTCCAGATGAAAATGAAAATCCTGAGGGGGTTTTCATAGGAGAAAGTCATAAGTTAATGAGTCAATGAAACACTGAATTCATTAGCATACTTTCTTGTAAGATGTATTTCCTTTGAAAACTTTGAAGATGTGTATGCTAGTAAGGAAATCTTTGGGATCTGCGAACACTCTTAGGACTATTGCTCTCATTTTCAGGATAATTTCAAAGTCAGTCTTTTGCTTAAAACTGTTATTTATTTGTTCACTGAGTCATCCCCTATGCATATACTTCAGGCCAAAAATGTTGCCTGACACTGTAGATTAAAACATGACCCAGTTTCTACTTCAAATCCTACTGGGGCAGACATGATCAAACACCAGTTAAATATACCACTATGGGAACTCAGAGGAGAACAGGTAAGTTTAGCCTGGGGGGCTTCAGAGAGGACCTGATATAGCAGTCTGTAATTTGCCTTCATGGCACCTATTCATAATTATGATTATGGAGTGAGTTAAGAGACTATCAAGTTAACATTTATGTCCTCTATAGACATTGGGTACTGTGGGAATACAGATCCACTGGTCTATAGTGGGGAACAAGCTATTATACACACCCAACATAGTACTCAGCATATATTTTACTCTCGATAATGATTTGTTGAATGAATAAATGAATTGTTTTAGACCTGTAGAAAGAATATTTTATCAGATTAATCAACAACTCTGGAGCTTTTGTACTCAGAGGCAATGAGATGTACAAACGCACCAAAGTGTGAAAAAGCAGGAAATATTTAGGAAATGAAGAATTGCACGTACAGTATGTGAAGGTCAGTGAAGAACTAGAAAAACTGAGTTGCAGTCGGCTTGGGAAGGCTTTGGGTACCTTATTAAAGAGTCTGGAATTTATTCAAATTGTTTAGGCAGTGAGGAGTCAAGGAAAGGTTTGGGCAGGGGAGCAATATGATTAAATTGGTTTCTTAAAAAGATGCCAGAAGCATAAGGAATGTCTTGAACAAAGAAGAAACCAGTAGTAGTGAGGACATTTAGAGGTGCAAAGGGTATATATACAATGAAGGGAGCAGGGGAATTGATACTCCAATTAAATATCTCTGAAGTGTGAGATTCGAAGCCCATCTTGACAATGAGAGAAGATAATGTTGAAATGGTGTCTGATCTGAGTGAAGGATCAGATGATGGTGCTAATCACCAAAATAGAGAAAAGTGTTCCTGCTGAGTTGAGATTAGCCATTCATAGGGAAACCCCAAGCATGCATTGGAAAGGTGTATCTAGAATTTAGTAATCCATATAGAGACAAAAGCCTCATGTTGAATAGTCATAGGTACAGAGGTGATATCTGAAGCCATTGTGGGAGAAGCAGTTTCCCAAGAGAATAGAGAATGAGATGACAATGAGGTTGAGAATATGTATTAGAAAACACCGGTATTCCTCGAAAATTCTATTGCCATATTGTTATCCTCCATAGGAGCTCATTCCAGAGCATCAGAGCCTCAAACAACAGGCTTCACTAACAGCTGGGAACACCTGTGCACCAGTCAGAGGCCCACCAGTTGGTGACTTTAATGAAGTCACATTATCCCCAGGGGTGTCAAAAGAGTTAAGGAAACAAAGAAATTGAGGCCACCAGAGAATAACAATGGTGGAAAGCCTTGCCACTTTTAGACCAGGGGACAAGGAAAGGAAACAATGTTACTGGAGTCTAGTGAAAACTGAAGGTATGGAGGAGCCCCTGCCTAGTGGGAAATTTAGACAAAGAAGAATATGTCTGCTGCCAGAAGGGCCTAAATGGAAAGGAAGAGCCAGGAGAAGAAATATTCCAACCTCCCTTGCTGCCTATTATTTTTATTTATTTATTTATTTATTTATTTATTTATTTATTTATTTATTTATTTANATACATATACATAAATGTATATAAAAAAACTTTTAAACCTGACAAAGTGACTTTCAGAGATTTTTAAAAAATTATGATCTGCCTATTCTCCCTCAATATTTAATATGTCAGGAATATCTACAGGCCTTACAGGATGTATTAATCCAGCAGCCACCAGTGCTCACCACTTCCCTGGTCTGAGTCACCATCCTCTTACTTGCCTTCCTGTAGCAGCCTTTGGAGTAAGTCTCCCTGCTTCCGTTCTTGCTTCTCTCATTTCATTTGATTTTTCATGGAGTAGAAAGATCTGTCCTATTAAACAAGCCAGATCATGTCACTCCCCTGCTTAAATCTGCAAATTCTATGCATTTCACTCAAAGCAATGCAAAGCGCTTCCATGGCTGAGCAGACCTCACATGATCTGGCTTTTTGTTACCTCTACACCTCCTGTCCTCCTTACTAACTCTGCTTCCACCATACTGGCCTCACTGTTCTGCCTGGAACATGCCTGTCAAGCCCCTAAGGCAGCCTCTTCACTGTAGTTGCTCTCCCTACATAGAATGTCATCCCTCATCTGGCCCCTAGCTGACTCTTCCACTTACTACAAGTGTGTGCACAAATCTTATCTCCTCCATAAGTCCTAGTGTGACTACACTTAATACTGAAAACTCATACCCATTTCCTCTCACTGTACCCTATTTGGCTTTTTCACATTTTCTTTTTAAAATCCATATCACTTAAA
Source organism: Cebus imitator (assembly GCF_001604975.1). Classification (NCBI taxonomy): domain Eukaryota; kingdom Metazoa; phylum Chordata; class Mammalia; order Primates; family Cebidae; genus Cebus; species Cebus imitator. The sequence continues at coordinate 1,853,140 of NW_016107689.1, read as the reverse complement.
ACCTTCTGCCATTATAAACTCTGTTAGAACGTCTATTAGTTCTTGTCAATTTCCTGTCATTGGGATGTAAGACCCATGGCATATTCTTTGTTTATTTAATGATGGATCCTGTGCACCTAGAAGCATAACTAAGACATAATAAGTACTTGACAAATAATTATTGAATAAATAAAAAGTACTTGGACCCCCATTTATACTTCTTAGATAATTACAATAATCTAGAAAATCAATTAATAATTATTCAGATTTTCAAATTTATTAGCAAAATCCTTGTTATATTTAGTGATTTAATCATATAAACTATGTGAGATGTATAGCACATATTATGCAATATGACATATACAAGTATATGATTAATTGAGCAAAATAATTATTTTAGTTTAATTTATCTTTAATTTTGCCTGTCATGTGTATAAAAACAAAGAAAGACTGTTGTGAAAACCTTTGACACTATTGCTTCTTTCTTCATTCCTCTATGTATTTAAAACAATGGTTTATCTAAATTTTCAGATTATTTTACTATGTGGAGAAAATTTCCAGGCAGATAATATATAATTCATTATTTCTGAGCACTTGCATATTTGAAAATACATTACCTGCACACATAAATCAAAATTTGAATAACTATAGAATTCAGGAACCACAAGCTACTATTTTTCTCAATATTTTGTAGAAATCAATTCATTGCATTTAATATGATGAAGTGTAGTGCCACCCAGTCATTTCTTCCTTTACAGTTCAACCAATTTTTTCCAGATGGTGGTGGTGACATCCATGATATTTAACAATTTTATGAATTATTAAGACTTTTCCTCTCTGAATATGTAATTTCATAACCATAACCTATCTATATTTTATTACTTATCCTTTCTTAATTTGGGCACAATTTTCAGATTTTTAAGATCTGATTTAGGAGTTAATCATTTTAAAAAATAATAATTTGATTTGCAATATGTTAAGTCTTTAGATCTGCTGTTAAAGTTTCCTTTTTCCAGCCTAACATTGTTTTTATCAGTTACATGTCTTATTATAATTCTGGTCTTCCATTCAGGAGCATCAATCAATCTATAATCTGCAAAGTCTCTGTTCATATTTAACTTATATTTCCTTTGTCATTGCTCTTCTAGTTGTGGTGTTTCATCCTTTGATTTTGCATACTGCAAGAGTCTGAACTTTGGTGTCACAGCTGTGCCAGAGGGGTTATTATTCTTCACATTGTGTTCTTATTTACATGGTGTCATGCTACATATAGACTGCTGATGTGTCCAGCCTTCCTCCTCTGAAAATCACAGAGTTGAGGTGATTGTGTTATAAGTCTAGGATTTCTCAAAGCAGTTTCTGGAACATAGTGTGAAATACAGCTCCAGGAATCGCCACACTGTCTTCCACAATGGTTGAACTAATTTACACTCCCACCAACAGTGCAAAAGTGTTCCTATTTCTCCACATCCTCTCCAGCATCTGTTGTCTCCAGATTTTTTAATGATAGCCATTCTAACTGGCGTGAGATGGTATCTCAATGTAGTTTTGATTTGCATTTCTCTGATGACCAGTGATGATGAGCATCTTTTCATATGTTTGTTGGCCTCATGTATGTCTTCTTTTGTAAAGTGTCTGTTCATATCCTTTGCCCACTTTTGAATGGGCCTGTTAGTTTTTATTCTTGTAAATCTGTTTTAGAACTTTGTAAATTCTGGATATCAGCCCTTTGTCAAATGGGTAAACTGCAAAGATTTTTTCCCATTCTGTTGGTTGCCGATTTGCTCTAATGACTGTTTCTTTTGCTGTGCAGAAGCTGTGGAGTTTGATTAGGTCCCATTTGTCTATTTTGGCTTTTGTTGTCAATGCTTTTGGTGTTTTGGTCATGAAGTCCATAGGTCAGGACACCTATGTCCTGAATGGTTTTGCCTAGATTTTCTTCTAGGATTTTTATGGTGTTAGTCTTTTAAGTTTAAGTCTTTAATCCATCTGGAGTTAATTTTAGTGTAAGGTGTCAGGAAGGGGTCCAGTTTCTGCTTTCTGCACATGGCTAGCCAGCTTTCCCAACACCATTTATTCAACAGGGAATCCTTTCCCCATTGCTGGTTTTTGTCTGGTTTGTCAAAGATCAGATGGTTGTAGATATGTTGTGTTGCCTCCGAGACCTCTGTTCTGTTCCATTGGTCTATATCTCTATTTTGGTACCAGTACCATGCTGTTTTGATTACTGTAGCCTTGTAGTATAGTTTGAAGTCCAGTAGTGTGATGCCTCCCGCTTTGTTCTTTTTGCTTAGAATTGACTTGGCTATGCAGGCTCTCTTTTGGTTCCATATGATGTTTAAGGTGGTTTTTTCCAGTTCTGCGAAGAAGGTCATTGGTAGCTTGATGGGGATAGCACTGAATCTGTAAATTACTTTGGGCAGTATGGCCATTTTCACGATATTGATTCTTGATTCCTCAAGGGCCTAGAAATAGAAATTCCATTTGACCCAGCAATCCCATTACTGGGTATATATCCAAAGGAATACAAATCGTTCTACTATAAGGACACGTACACATGAATGTTCATTGCAGCACTGTTTACAATAGAAAAGACCTGGAACCAACCCAAATGCCCATCGATGATAGACTGGATAGGGAAAATGTGGCACATATACACCATGGAATATTATGCAGCCATCAAAAACGATGAGTTTGGGTCCTTTGTAGGGACACGGATGAACCTGGAAACCATCATTCTCAGCAAACTGATGGGAGAGCAGAAGATCAAACACTGCATGTTCTCACTCATAGGCGGGTGTTGAACATTGAGAACACATGGACACAGGGAGGGGAGCACTACACACTGGGGTCAGTTAGGGGGAAATACGGGAGGGACAGTTGGGGGTGGGGAGCTGGGGAGAGATAGCAAGGGGAGAGATGCCAGATGTAGGTGATGGGGAGGAAGGCAGCAAATCACAGTGCCACGTGTGTACCTATGCAACAATCTTGCATGTTCTTCACATGTACCCCAAAACCTAAAATGCAATAAAATTAAAAAAAAAAAAAGAAATATAGCTCCAATCGGAAATCACGTGCTTTTTCTACAATTGTACGCTGTTTCCTCCTAAGAGACATTTACTAGACTCTGGATCAGGTCCATCAACTCTGTTACATCTACACACTAGCATATATTTCTTAAGGTTTTTGATGGGCCAACATTCCTTCCGAAATTTGCAGAACTTTTGCTATTTTTAACTCTTTTGGATTAAATCAACAGGGACCAGGAAGACCAGCATTAGTTTTACTTGCCACATAATTGTGAGGTATGTTGCCAAAATGCTATGGATGTAATTCATGCTGTCAAATGCATATTTTGCAAGGGTTAATACATGGGTGCTTGACGTCTTGCCACTGAAACAAACCCTAAATAGTTTCAGTTTGTATGTGTTTTCTTTTTTAAGAGGCTTCCATCAACCTAAGCAAATTAATGTGGGACCAGAAAACCAAATACTGCATATTCTCACTTACAAATGGGTGCTAAATGATGAGTACATGTGGAAAAAGGTGGGAACAACTGGTACGGGGGGCTAAAAGAGTGGAGACAGTGGGAGTGGGGCAAGGGCTGAATAATTACTTCCTGGGTATATGCTCACTAGCTGAGTGACTGGATCATTTCTGCAACAAACTTCAGCGACACACACTTTCTGCATGTAACACACCTGCACATGTTCCCCTGAAACTACAACAGAAGTTGAAAAAATAAAATTTGAAAAAATAACAAACCACTATGTTCTTATTTATTGGTGGATGGATAAATATGTGGCTAGGGTAATTTTAAAATAATTCAGTGCATTTTCAGAACTTGACTTTTTTATTTAGATCCAGACCTTAAAGTTAGCTGGAAGTGACTATATATGATTGACTGAGTACTCTTATAGAATAGAAATACTTTAGGAAACTCTAGATGTCTTAACATTTATAGAATAGAATATATTACACTGTACCAGCACTGTTTCACTGTCCAGCAAAACTTTTGTTTTAATTTTTTTTCCTATGCAGTCCCAGTTGGAAGACACTGTAGCTTGCAACACTTCTGTTGCCTTCTTACACTTCTCTCTCTACATAGTTACTTCTTGTCATGAATTAATCACTTCAAATGTGGAGTCTCATGATACATCTATGTAATAATAATGGTTAATCTTGACATTTGCTGTATTTCTCTTGCTTCCAAAATTCTATTTGTGTATTTCCCTCTGTAAACTAATAGGAAGAAGTAAAAATATTCCAAGATAATTTAATAATAAATTCACATAAATGTAAATAGAAAATTATCTACTGCTAAAACTTTCTATACTAATAAATTTATTTATAGTATTACTTATTGATTTTTAGAACTGAGATTATACAAAAGAATCATTTTATTCACTGTTTTGTCTTGATGACTCTATGAACCAGATATTTAAGAATCTGAAAATGGCATCCAAATTAAGAAAGGATGTCTACTTAGATACAGATAGGTTATGGGTACAAAATTATATATTCAAAGAAGAAAAATGTTTGCCAATTATCACTGTTCTGAGTAATTCTAATCTATCTTAATTTCAACCAGAATCATAAATACATGCAATCACTGAGAAAGTCCAGAATGAATCCAAGTGCACTTACATTTCACAGAAGAAAAATTACTACAGTAAAATGCTATGCCAAGCCAAAAAAATTATGCAGTCTATCCATGTAACCTTGATTATATATACTATAGTTCAAATAGCTGCATATAAAAACATGATGGAAATTTGAAACATCATCCTCAAAGCTTACTGATAAAGCTTTAGTAAGTCTGTTTGGAAAGATGAATAATAAATATAAAACACTATCTTACCTAAGTGTCTACTGGCCTTATAGCCCTCAATATAATACATATTATGAGTTACAGTTTTCTGGCTTTCAAGCAGCAAAAGATGAAAACAAAAGTAATGTTCTATGCTAAAGAAAAACAAGGGAACATACATGGCATACCTACAATAATATAAATAAATATATCAATTTTTGTAAAAATGCATTGCCAATCACAACGCTACCCTCTGCAAGAAGACAAAATACAAACTCATGACAGAAGTGTCTAAGATTAATTTATTTCTAACAAGTCGCTTATATAGTAAGAGAGTACTCAAAATGCAAGCATCTTCAAATCTTTCATTGGTTTTATTAATCAAAGTAACAGTTGAAGAAAACATACTTATAACTGGTAAGAATGCTCTGCAACTCTTGAAAGTTTCTGATTTGGTAGACTGATGCAAATAATTAAAATGTGCATATCAATATTGACTTAGATAGCTATCTTCTCAATAAACAAAGAACATGTCATTTAATAAATAGTTCAACATCTATCACTATAATTTACTTAATTAAAGTCTGATTCTCAAAGGAAAAAAACCTACGAGTTATATATTCTTCAGCTTCTATGATTAGGACACACAAAATAATGGACTAGCATCATATGCTGTTGGGTCTCTTAAAGTTGACTCTACTCATCCAATGAGATGATGAAAATAATTTGATTCTCCTCTTTTGCCTTAGCACTATTTTTTTATTGATCAATGACATTTAAATTTATATGACATGCAATATGACTAGAGGCATACAAAATTTTACTTTAAAAATGCAAGAAACAAATACTGAATGTATAGATTGGTCCTCAAAAAGAAATGGAAACTCCTAACAATTATAGTAATTCAACAAATTTTTTAAGTCATGCATTATATACCAACTCTCTTAAATGTTCTTGGGATTCAAAGCAGACAATAAATTTTACTACTGTGAAGCTTATATTACAGTTAGTGAGGTTATGCTGGAAAATAACAGTAAACATAATAAATATAGAAAATTATAATGAGTAAGTAAGTATAGTGTATTTGAAGTAATGGATCCTATAGAAGATTGAGTAGAATAAAGGTGATTGAGTGTGTGCTATGTTAAGGTGGACTGAAATCTTGATATTAAATATGGTGTTGATGGTAGGACTAATTGAGATAACATTTGAGAATATTCTTTAAAGAATTGAGAAAGTTAGGCAATGAGGAGTTCCAGGAGGTGACCACTTAAAAAAAAAAAATGCTTTGTGTTTGCTGCCTGGAATACTTCAGGAACTTCAAGTTGACCAGGGTAGCCGAGACAGGGAGAAAAGAGAGAACAATAGGATATAAGGATGAAAGTTAAAGGTGTGGGTTTTCACATTAGGCTTTCAAGACCAAGGTAAGAAATTTGCTTTTTACTCTGAGTTAAAGCAGAAGCTGTAAAGATTGGACCAAAGGAGTGACTGGGTCTGATTTATATTTTTAAAGGACCACTTCCTTTGTGGGGGCTATAGACTGTGAAGTGAAATTTAAAAAATCAAAAACCATTTTTAGGAGAAGGCTGCAATAATCCATTTAACAGATGATAGTGAGTCAAACAAGGGAGTTAAAAATTCCTATGGGGAGAAGTGTCTACATTTTGAACATCTTTTAAACGTAGACTCAACAGGATATCATGATGTTGTATAACATGAGAAAGATTGGAAGGTGTGTGAGCCCATTTTGTATGGCTATACAGGAATATCTGAAGCTGGATAATTTATAAGGAAAAGAGGTTTATTTGGCTCATAATTCTGCAGGCTGACTTGGACAGCACCAGCATCTGTTCACATTCTGGTGAGGCTTCAGGAAGCTTTTAGTCATGACAGAAGGGCAGAGGTGCCAGTGTGTCATGTGGCAAGGGAAGGAGCAAGAGAGAAAGATACCAGGCTCTTTTAAACAGTCAGCTCTCAGGTGAACTCACAGAGCAAGAACTCATTCATCACCACGGGGAGAGCACCAAACCATTCATGATGGGGCTACCTGCCCCCTAACCCAAACATTTCCACCAAATCCCACCTCCATCATTAGGGATCACATTTCAATATAAGCTTTGGAGAGGATAAACATCCAAACCATATCAGACGGTATGTTTAAGAAACTGAAATGACAGAAATCCATTCAAATAAGATGAGAAAAACAGTAAATAGAATAAGATTGTGAAAAAAGATTAAAAATCCAGTTTTGCTCTTGTTGAGTGTAATAGGTCTCTTGGAAATCCAAATGGAAATGTGCAGCAGGTAAATGCACAATAATATTATTAAAAGCTAAGATGTTATTACATGCAGTCACCAAAAGTTAAGAGAAGCTGAGATACGGAGCTATCACAAATTAAGAATGTGGGAAGGAAAGCAAGCAAAGAGTGATGCGGGAGGGGAGACAACACCATGTAAAGTCCAGGACAGGAAGTGAATCAAAAAGGGAGAATGAGAAAATCTGTAAACTATTGTTAATAGGTCATGTAAGTTGAGAACTGAACATTGTCATTAGATTTGATGGCATGTAGGTTATAGGTGACATTTATGAAAGTAGCTTCTGTGGAATTGTAGAGACAAAAAAAAATGATAGAAATAGGATTGAGATACTGGAAAGAAGGAAACTGAAGACATTGTTGACATATTTATACGAAGTTTTGTAGCAAAAAAAAAAAGGGTGGGGAGAAGCAGAGAGTCAAAAATTGGTGATATTATGCAGGAGGAAATGACAGTTAATAGGAACGTTGCATTACAGAGCAAAACACACACACATAGACACACAAACAGCTGTAAGAGGAAAGAAAAGCATTTGGAGCAATGTCATTGATTTGGTGAGAGATATGTCTGTATATTACAAAAGTAGGGGCATGTAGATTACACAGGAACATTGATTTCCAAAGTCATAGGAAGGGAGGAATGGATGTTGGTATAAATGTCATTAGGTGGGTAAATAGGGCTGTGAGAATTTGGGAATCATTTCTATCAACAATTTCAATTTTCTTCAATATAGAAAATAAAGGCATCCACTGAGACTGAAGTGCTGGTATTTCAAGGAGAAAGAAGTTGGAAAATGGTTCTCTATTACACAGAAAGAGTAAAAGCCTAGAGAAGCAGAATATAATTGCCTGGCATCATACTGGTATTCCTGGCATCCCAGCTCAGAATTTAAAGAAAGATGAAAGACGAATGATGCTGATTTTCTGTTTTCCAGTCAAGTTCAGCTAAATGGATAGATGAGGAATTAGCAGATGTAAACTTGGAAACATTTTTTCAATTGAATATAGCAAAGCAAGGAATGAGCAAATGAGTCAAGGTCATATGAAAAAGAATAATTTAGAAGATCCACTATGACATTAAAGCTAGTTAAAGATGAATAAGGATATGAAACAGATAAAGGAAAGGGAAAAGGTAGTAATTTGTTGAGGAAATGAGTGATGCCAAAAGATTGTTTTTCAGAGTAATCAAGAAACTCAGGAGACAATGGATGAATGTGTGATGTATTAAATTAGAATTTTGGAGAGGTGAGCTCACAGTGCACGTGAATCAGAAGTAGGTGGAGAATACACAAGATACAGTGTTTGAAATGTTAGCTATTTTGTAGAATATTCTGCCAGTCAACAGACATGTAACATCTTATGTAGAGTATCTGGTACTTATAGACACCTAGTCAAAACAGAACTCCTCTCCAGTTAGGAATGTACACAGTAATTCAGCATCTCTGTATAAAAGCATACCATGCATTTGTCTTACGCATTTCTAGGAAACAAATATTTAGTACTCCTACAAACATCAAGTACTTTTGGGTTTATATTTTCATGTCTTAAGAATTTCAGCTAACAACAATAAATAGCATGATTCTAATGCCAAAAGTAATGGATTTTTAAACTCTTTTCACAATAAATTTTATTTTACTTATTTTGTTATTTATTTTTCTTGACACAGTGTCTCAATTTGTTATCCAGCCTGGAGTGCAGCGGCAAGATCATAGCTTACTACAATCTCAACCTCCTGGGCTCAAAAGATCCTCCTATCTTAGCCTCTCAAGGAGCTGGAACTACAAGTGCATTCCACTATGCCAGGATACTTTATTTTATTGTATGTTTTCATAGCGACAGGGTCTTGAACGCTGGCCTAAAGGAATCATCCTGAGTTAGTCCCCCAAAGTCCTGAGATAGCAGGCATGAGCTACCCTGCCTGGCCTTTTATTTTAAAAAAATGATTTATAAAAAGAGGCAAACAAAGTATATGTAGTAAAAGATAAAAGAAAAATGTTTTAGAGAGCTATATGTCATTATATACATGTACATTCTAAGTTTGTAATGCTTGGGTTGTCTTCTTTTTATTTTTTATTCTTTTAAACATATATTCCCTTTTGACATATATATATATATATATATATATATATATTTTTTTTTTTTTTTTCAGGACACTGGTCTAGGCAGAGATTTGAGTAAAACCTCAGAAGCACAGGCAACAAAAGCAAAAACTGACAAATAGATTGACCATATATATATATATATATATATATATATGCACACATACATATTATATATATTCCCTTTTGACCATACATATATATATATATAGTCAAAAAATATATAGTCTTGACTATATACTATATATATAGACCATATATATAGAGAGACCATATATATATATATATATATATAGTCAAAAAGGAATATATGTTTGAAAGAGAGAATAAACAATAAAAAGAAAAACTCCACATCAAAACAAAAATATATATATATACATACATATATATATATGTGTGTATATATATGTGTGTGTGTGTATATATATATATATACACTTTTTTTTTTTTTTTGATGTGGAATTTTGCTTTTGTTGCCCAGGCTGGAGTCAAATGGCACGATCTCAGCTCACTGCAAACTTCTCCTCTCAGATTGAAGAGATTCTCCTGCCTCACCCTCCTGAGTGGCTGGGATTACAGGCAGGTACCACCATGCCTAGCTAACTTAGTATTTTTAGTAGAGATCAGTTTTCTTCATATTGGTCAGGCTGGTCTTGCGCTCTCGACCTCAGGTGATCCACCCACTTCGGCCTCCAAAAGTGCTAGGATTACAGGCATAAGCCATCGTGCCTGGCAGAATATAATTTTATCTCCATATGTTATTTTGTTTTTCTTAAAGAGAGCCTCTGATACGTATGAGCTCCAAGTTCCATGATGAAAGCTGGATCTGCCCCTTTGTTTAGTGCTGATAAATTCAAATATATTGAAGTTTTAGCTCTTTTTTCTCATATCCAAATGTAAATATTACTTCATATCCACTTTAAAGGAGACTGAAAACCCTATCCAAAGAAAAATAACCTGAAATTGCCATTTGAAACATAAATCTTTTTACTTTTCATTTCTTGAGTTTCAAGAAAAATGTTTGCATACAACAATTGGCTAATTTTAGGTACACAGATATTTTTAGATAAAGGACATTTTGCTTTTTATCAGGTAAAAAAAGAATGTGTCCCCAAATAAATTATGCTTTCTTCATATTACACACAATATTTTATGGACCCTGAAATAATTTTCATAGTAAGTAAGCAATGATATTTTTACATCATTTTTTCTCTTATTCCTTTATTTGCAAGATCTTGCTAATTCAACTTGTATATTCACTCTCAGTATATGGTCTTGTAGATCATATACTGAGTTGTATAATCTGGATGGTGTTTTTCTATTCTTTCTGAAGGAAAAAAAAAAGCTCCTTTTGCAGGGTCTTCAAACCACCATGCCTATTGTTTAAAAAAACCAGATTGATAGTGTTAATAATTCAATATTAAAAACCTAGAATGAGATCATGTGAAACGAATGAATGTGAGAAAAACATAAAATGCCAAATGATGCACATGAAACAGTGTGGAGCTGTGATGTGACACTGAAGTGGAAGAGAGAGCAGGACAATGTCACCTGCGGAAACCAAGTTTTCAGATAAAAGAGAAAAATAGCTCTTTATCTCACAAATACTTCATTCTTCACAAAAAATAGAGTATAAGATTTTCTTTGCACTTATTTTCCTAAATTATTCTATTTGTATGTTTTTTTTTTTTTTTAATAGCACAAGAAAAAGAAGAAAAGAAAAGGAGAGCAAGAAGTGAACGAAAGCATGCCTTCCAGTACTGCTTGGGTTTTATAATCTTGAAACATATACTTTCATTGAATTACATAGAAGAAAATGTTAATAGCAGAGTAAGATCAAATCTACTAGGAGTTAAACTCTTTCCATCAGTCATAGAAGTCATCAGGTCTTTCTGGTCAGGTGTGGTGGCTCACACCTATAATCCCAGCACTTTGGGAGGCTGAGGTGGGGAGATCACCAGATCAGGAGATCGAGACCATCCTGGTGGCTAACAGGGTGAAACCCCATATCTATTAAAAATACAAAAAAAAAAAAATTAGCCAGGAGTGGTGGCAGGCGCCTGTATTCCCAGCTACTCTGTAGGCTGAGCCAGTAGAAATCGCTTGAACCCACTAGGCGGAGGTTGCAGGGAGCTGAGATCTCACCACTGCACTCCAACCTGGTGACAGAGCGAGACCCTGTCTCGCACACACACAAAAAGAAGAATATGTGACTCAAAAATAGTTCTGAATCAATTCTACATCAGTTCTTTCCACAATACCATACATGCAAACTACGTAAAGAAAGGGTAACTTATTAAAACATAGTATAATACACTCAATTTTAAAAACATTTTTATAAAAGTTCAACATTTGCATCTACAGATTAAGAAATAAAGTTCTATATACTTCATTAACATTATTGTTAAGTGTATTATCAAATATTGATGATGGTCAGGAGGAGGCTGGCAAAAGAAACAGCACGGGCATATTTCTACACCATCAAGAGACCACAGATGGTTCTGAAAAGCATGAGAGCAGCAGTGTCTTTCAGTTATGGAGTCTGTCTTTTTCCTGGCTTCTGCGTTCTCCCCTAAGACACCACTGGCAGAAGTGTTTGTTTGGATACTATAGCAGAAGCCAGAAGATGTGTCCAAGTTGTGACAATGGCAATGGTATTTTTATACTTGAGATGAGTTGACATTTCACTTAGTATGCCAATAATCAATGTAATGTATCTTCATGAGTCTGAAAAAACTGTCCTTCTTGTCTTTTATTTAATATTTTGCAACCATGAACTCACCTTCCTCTATGATCTCAGTACATATTGGTGGGTTGTAAGATGTGTGTAATGTCTGACAGGTCTAAAAACTCTAAGACTTAAATGCACAATCAAAGATTATATTTATACAGCCCCCAATTATCTGTACTAATGCCATTAAAACATGGAATTGATGAAATCCACAGAGAAACCATCAAACTGTAGTTTAGCCATTAGTTTCAACCACCTCCTACACCTCAACTTCATAAGAAACCATAAAAATATTTAACAATGTTACTGAGCAGTAAAGAGTCCCACTTCCCTTCCCAACCTATTAATAAATATCATGAACCAAAGGTGAACAACAAAGATAAACCAAAAAGAAACAAACGACTGTTGATGAACCATGCAGAAAATAAACTTTGAGTGGTATCTTTTTTTTCCCCACAGATTGTGCTGAATATAGTGAGTATTTAAACTGTGTCTAGGAAGGATCTTATTCTTTCAAGAAAGACAAGATAAATTAGCACTTTATTTTTTTAAAAGGCATCCAGATGCCACTCATTTATCTCAAGGATCTTTAATTTAGAATCAGTGTATCTGCTGACATACTATGCAAAAATCTATAGCTTTGTAACACAGCTGGCATCACTTCTTAATGTAATTATATGACTCAAAAATAGTTCTGAATCAATTCTACATACCAATCATGGTGCTGTTCAAAATGATTTAAATGTCGTTGACTTTGGACTTTGTTCCAAAGTTAATTTAAGAGCCATGAACAAGGTATCATATTGTATCATATTCAAACTTTGTCATTGACACAAAGGTAATTTTCAGTTGCCTGAATTCAGATTATTTTTTCTGAAATCTTATGAATGAAATGAAACACTATGGCAGAACAGAAAAACCATAAACTTTAGGGATAGCCTTCTGAATTCTTGTTCTGCTTGATAAATTAGACTATGCTATTTAAAATCACTGAGCCTTGGTTTCATCATCTGAGAAAAGTAGACAATATTTACATTAAAGTTTCATCCCGAGAGAGTTGTTAGAGAGCATTGTAATAGAAATGTATTTGGCACATAATAAGTACTTCATAAAAGTTAATTTCCCTTATTCCCTTCCAACAATAAAGTCCACATTTAAATAGAAAAGCTCTATCAATAGTACATTAATATATGGAGAAAATTTAAAATATATATTTGATAAAATATCCTGAGGAAAAAAATAATTTTATAATAAATTTACATAGCAACACTCTTAACTCCTGTAAATTACCAAGTTTAAAGAGGAACAGTTATTTTCTTGTATATATTATTTTAGAGGTTGTCTCATTTTAGGAGACATTATACTAACACTACAGCAGGTAATCTTATAGGTTTCTGTACCTTGGCCCAAAAGGATGAAAACAAAGAAATCTAGCTTCTTTCTCTGTGATCGTGAAAGATATATACATCCACTTAAACTTTTCTCCACTTAACTTATGTTTTAAGGTCTTATAAAAACAGAATTGCTTGAGCTATCAGTATGTTAGAATGTCAGTTGATACATATTCACTGAAATTCATCATAATATCATATTTTAGTGACACCATTATTTGTAGAACTTACTTATTCATTCATAAGTATATGTACCTCATAGTAAGCTAAAGTACACTATACTATCACAATGTAGAAAAAAATGATGCAGAATTACCAAACTTTTAGAAAGTTTCAGAATTTAAACTTGACAATAGTGTTTTGTTGAATTTAGAAGGTAAAGGAAAAGAAATGTTATACTTAAGCAGAACTGTTCTTAGATATAATTCAGTGGTATGGGGGAATTTGAGTCTGAAATAGGCAGAAGAAAGAGAAAAATGTATAAGCTAGCAGACAAAATGTAATTAGAACCAGCTTGGAAAATCTTTCCTGTACAAATATTCCACTCTTTTTGATGTCTACACTTTTAGCTGTAATATTTAAAATTTTCTTTGAGGGAATTTTTTTTTCCCAAAATCATTTTACTTTGGTTAAAAACTAATGTGTAAGGGAGAGCAAGTGAAATGAAAAGTGAGAAATACCTCACCACACTCTCTGTATCATAATTTGTTCGGGATTTTACTTTCCTCAGAAATATCCCTTTTGTCAAAGTTTCATTTCTTCTTCTTGGCTAACTTTAAATAATTTTCTGCATTTCATGAAGTCAAATCTGAAAAAGGTAACAATTTCTTCACATTCACTGCAGTATATACCTGCTGACTCAGATTACCTGTTCACTATTTAAATTTCCTAATAGGCATAAGGGAATCAAGGTAATAGATTAGCATGTTTGAACCACAGCCTTACTGTATAGGACTTAATACTGTCAAACAAATTAGAGGGCTATTGAAAATCTATTATTTTCAGAAAACATTATTTGGTAACAAACTTCAAAGCCATTTTCTCCATGAAAATATGTAATGGTATATTGACTTTAAGTCAAAAATAACAATTTTTAAAAAACAGAAAAGGAAAATACAGACATGGGAAACTGTTACACGATTGAAAATTCATGTAACTGGAGTCTCACAAGGAAAGGAAAGAATGAGACACATGCAATATTTAACCTGATAATAGCTGAGAATCTTCCAAAATTTATGGGGTGCTAGAATATATACATATGTATCGCTGTAAATTGGTGTAACTGGTGTAATATGTGAAGGTATGCCTAAGGTCAGCACTTTTTGAGATTTTTACTACACAGATATTATTCCCGGATTGAAAAATAAAAATTTACAAATATATATGAAAAGAGCTCTGAAAATCAACTACCTTAGTTGGATTTCTTCAAAACCAAATTCTGATATTAGGATTCTAGTGCAGGTTCTTTGTCTGGGAGGTAAAGCTAGAAAATTAGAGGTGAGATAAAAAGGAGAGAAAGTTAATGTGTTTTTAAAGCTCTTTGTTACATTGTATGAATGGAGATCAGTTCCACTGGGAAACTCTAAGAGTCATTTAAAAAGTGCTTCAGAGATAATCTACTAAATTACCACACAATTCTTGGAATGGCTTTAATTTCCTGGAATCCTGGCCTGGCCAAATGGGGAGCGTAAAGAAACCCAGTGGCAAGAGAAAGTCCCCAAAGACTACGGGATGGAATTTAGACATTTGGGTACCCTCTGAAGAAGCTGTGGGTAATCTGGATGGACCATCAGCAGCAATTCATACATCAACCAAATGTCTAATTTACATCCTAATTCAATCAAAGAAATTTCAGCATTTACTGGATGTTTGATGTCATTAAGGAATTAATGTTAGTTTTATGTGACGTACATGGTTAGGTAATATAAAAACAAGTTTATTAATTTACTGAAAGAGGGTCTCACTCTGTTGTCCAGGCTAGAGTGCAGTGGCCTGATCATCGCTCACTACAGCCCCAAGCTCCTAAGCTCAAACAATCCTCCTGCCTCAGCCTCCCAAGTAGTTGTGATTACAGGTGCAAGGTCTTATTATGCTTCCCAGGCTGGTCTCCAACTCCTGGGCTCAAGTGACCCTCCTGCCCTATCCTCCCAGAACCCGAGAATTATAGATGTAAGCCACTCCGCTTGGCAAAATAAGTATATTTAAAAATATACATAATGAAGTACTTGAGAATAAAATATTACATGTGTGGTTTTACCTCAAAATATATCAAAAAGATGGGAGAAGGTTGGCAGAATTGATGAACTAAATTGTGAAGAGTTAATAATTACTCAAGATGGTTTTCGGTACATAAGGTTTTATGATAGAATTTCTTTAATTTTGCATATATTTGAAATTTTCCATAATAAAATTTGTTATTTAAAATAAGAAAAAAGGAAAGAGATATAGGTGGCTCACAAAAACCCAATAATTTAGGGCAGCAAAGCACATCTGGTTAGAATTTTGAAAACTCCATAGCCCCTTAGCTGTTGGTGCCTAACAGTTAGACACTATAATTAATTCCCATATAAAAATCATTTAAACTAGGGCAATAACTGAAGAAAATTTAGTTTCAAATATGAATATTAATCAATACTAATTGAAATTACAATGGAAGTTAATCACTTCATAGAGTTATTACTTTGAAGTTATAGGAGATAATATTCAGCATGATGCAAATAAATCATATGCAGGAATTATACAAATTTCTATGGACATTATGAGTATCTCCTCAAAACTCTGATATTTACTAGACAACCTGCAATTGAGCAGTTGTCTTCTTATAGATTCTTTTTAAAGAAGCCATGCAGTGTTTAAAAAACTAAATCCTAACTTAGAATAGAGTAATATAATAATTTAACTGTGAAACAGTAAGAAAGTTCAGTTCTCAATTGTCTAATAATTTCACAGAGTATAATTTAGTCATTGAGAAAATTTCCCAAAGTATATTTTATTTTTTTTTCCAAAAAAATACAGCTAGACTGAATTGTCTATTAGTTCTAGCTAATTTATATGGTTGTCTAGTTACAAAGAAAAATGTAGACCCTGGCATGGGAATGTTTCTAAAATCAGTATATAAATCAAAACTAGTATAGAATTAAATATGAATTATCTGTAAAACTCTATTAAATCCCAGTATCTTAAACAATTATCTCTGTTTTATATTTATGATTTTTGCTAAATGAGTAGATTATGGCTGATGTGACACTGGTTGGGGAAAATGGTTAACTATGTGGGATCATGGATATGTTAAGTTGTTTCACTATAATAACCATTTTATTATTTATATGAATCTTATAAATAATGTTTTATACCTTAAATGTATACAATAAAGTTCATTTTTTTAAATGGAATATCCTGGTCAGATACAGTGGCTCATGCCTGTAATCTCAGCACTGTGGGAGGCCAAGGCAGGCAGATCACCTGAGGTTGGGAGTTCAAGACCAGCCTGACCAACAAGGAGAAACCCAGTCTCTACTAAAAACAAAAAAAAAATTAGCCAGGCCTGATGGGGCATGCCTATAATCCCAGCTACTCAGGAGGCTGATATATGAGAATTGCTTAAACCCAGGAGGTGGAGGTTACAGTGAGCCAAGATGGTGCTATTGCACTCCAGATCCTGTGGCAGGAAGCTCCTTGGTTACCTGCTCCCTGTAGGGAATCCATGAGCCCCACACATTGGGCGCCACAATGTAGGGAGTCAGCCCTACATCACCCGTGGGTATCCCAAGTTCGGTGGCAACAAAGGAATAAGAGAAAGACAGATTGACAGATAGTGGGACCAGGGGGTCATCACTTATTACTCTGGAGGAGGCAATGCAGGCCCTGTCATTCACACTATTTATTGGTTACAATTAATTTGATCTACAGGGTAGGGGTGGAGTAAAGGCAGGGAGTGGGTGACATGATGGAGTGAATCAGTGAGCCAGAACTGAATCAGTGAGCTGGAACTGGTGTGTCATTCTAAGGACTGATAAGAGTGGCGGTTTGGGAGTTTCACAAAACAAGAACATGTGGTTATCTTTAGCTTATTATCTATGTGCTGTGCAGCTGATGGAAAGAGGGCCTTACAAGGAGCCTACAAGTCTGGCTACATAATAATGCTACAAAGGGGTTTTATGTCCTTGAGCACAATGTTTATGGTAACAGAGCCTAGGTCACCCTGCACTGGAACACGAGGCCTTCCTCCTCAGAGGCCTCCTGCAGCCTTCCACAGTTTGTTGTTCCTTATTTATATGCTACTCATAAGCAACTTATGTAGGCACTCTGTAAGTCCTTTCTCCTTTGCTGCTTTTCCCAACACTCCCTGTACTCATTTTTTCCCCCATTTCTGCACACATGGTTGTCCAACCTATAGGCTACCTTTTCTAATGACCCTGGTAATGTTAGGGTTCAGGGGAGCCCTCAGCTGTCCTAAGAGGACATTTCTCCATGTTCTTGGTCTATTACTCTCTCAAGAGTGAGACAGGAGACCACGGTACAGTGTGCTTGTAAAGTAAAATATGGGACTCAAAATGTGGTTGCAGAAAGTGATTTACTTAGATAAAGAGAAAAAGGAGGAGAAAGGAAGAAACAGCTAGCTCTCACACTGAGTGAGAGAAAGAAAAGCTGCTCTCATGCTGAGTGAGAAGGGTTCCTAGAGGGGGAAAACCAGAGAAAGAAATCTCCTCTCACACTGAGTGAGAGAACCCAGAAAGACGGAATCCAGGAGAGGAAAGACAGCTTCTACACTGAGTGAAAGAGAATTGAGAGAGAGAGAGATGGAGTTTAGGAGCGGAAAAGCAGCTTCCACACTGGGTGGAAGGGGACCTCAGAGGGGGAAAATCCAGGAGGGGAAAGAGAGCTCCCACTATGTGGGAGGGGATTCCAGAGAGCTGGAAATCTGGTGTGGTGAAGGAGCAGGGGAATTCACCCTGGGAGAAATTCCTACCTCCCAAGTTCCTCTGGCCAATGAAAGGAGTTCCTTTAAACATCCGCTGGGGTGACTGACTCTTAGTTTCTTCCCGCACCCACGAAATTTAAAAATAAACCATTAAATCTCCCGGATGGAGAGAGATCTGGGTGGGGGGGTGCATGGCACTGGGAAGTTCTTCTCCTTAAAACTACGCCCCCTTGTGTACCCAATAAGAGAATATATTCCCTCAGTAACACTATGCAACTATGAGAAATGAAATATAAGTGGAAGCAATCTGTGAAAATTTCACTTTAATTTATTTTAAAGGTAGCACCTTTGACCTAGACTTTTCTTTCTATTCATGTCCATTCATGCAGATGGCAACAGTGTCCAAAGGGAAGGAAGATAATTAAAATGGAAGGAAGATGGAGCCATTGAAAACCAGGTGGAGCAAAGTCACTACATGAGCCTAGACTGAGAGAATGTATGTGGACAGATATAAATGGCTATTTCATTTCATGAATTTTACTTAGGATGTCTTTGTTATAAAACCTTGGCTTTTAGTCAAATAACACAGACCAGTAAGAAGTGAGGTTGGAAGATGGGAATAACTAGGAGCAGTAGGAATGATAAGTTCAAATTCCTGAGACAGCAACATTTTGACACAATTGAGAAATAACAAGGAAGAATCACAAGAGAGAATAAGAGTGAAAGTTGCAGGAGACACGGTCAGAAAAGAAACAGGATCCAGTTCATTTTTCTTTTTTGGGGACACAGTTTTACTCGTCACCCAGGATGGAGTGCACTGGCGTGATCTTGGCTCACTGCAACCTCTGCCTCCAGGGTTCAAGTGATTCTCCTGCCTCAGCCTCCTGAGTAGGTAGGAATACAGGTACATGCCACCATGCCTGGCTAATTTTTGTATTTTTAGTAGAGATGAGGTTTCACCATGTTAACCACGCTGGTCTCAAACTCCTGACCTCAGATGATCCACCCACCTTGGCCTTCCAAAGTGTTGGGATTACAGGCATGAGCCACTGCCCCTGGCTCAATTCATTCTTCCAATTTTAATATTACTGTATCTTAGATTTTAGAGCATCTGCAATGCTTGTTAGCTATCTTAAGGAATTTCACTCCAAATATTTGAAGATATCATTAAAGGGACCAGAACAGAAGAACATAAGCCAAGTTATATTGTGAAAGGGTAGCTTTGGTCACTCTGTTAAAACTAGACTGTAGGAAGGCAAGGAAGATGTAGGGAGATAAATCAGGACAAATTACAATAACATAAAATATGTGTTACTTGAATTGGGGTGCTGGCTGTGACTACGGTCATAGTGCGAAAGTTGTTGGAAAGGTTTAAAATTTAAATATATTTTAAAGCAGAGCCATTAAGACATTCTAACAGTTTGGACATAGACTGTAACAAAAAGCAATAACTCAAAGATGACCCCAAGTATTTTGGCTTGAGTTCCTAAAAAAAATTAAGTTCATATTGAGGGCAAAATGAAGATCTGGGGCAGGATAAAATATTTAGTATACTTAGTTTGGGACATGTTAAGTTTTATGTGTTAGACTTCCAAGTTATTTGAATGTCTATTGAATAGCAAGTTGTGTAAATAAATGCAAAGTATAGAGGAGGTTCAGGCTGGAGACATCAGTTCATATGTTAACATTTTATGGTATTTTTTAACATTTATACTAGATGAGTCCACACTGAATTTGGTGAAGACTGAGAAGTGAAGCAATCTAAGCATTAAATGTTTGATAAACCACTATTTAGATACTGAGAGATTAGAAGGAAATAGCTGAAAAGACTAAGAGAGAAGAGCTGGTAAGCAGATGAAAACCTAGAAACATGTGAATCATGAAAACCACTAGAAGAAAGTAATTCAAAGAGGAAAGGGTGACCAATTGTGTGAAATGAAAATTTGCTGGTGCAGAAGAGACAAGAAGGAAGTGCTGGAGCAAACTGAGTGAACTGGAAAGTGGAGATGGTGATCGAGAACACACATGGTCAGTGCCCACCTACAAATCCTAACAGGAGTAGTGGCAGAGAGGCTGATGCGGTCATAGGTGCATGTGCAATGTCCTTTCAGAGTTCTTTCTTTGTCTTCAGTGAAATAAGAAGCAATAGAAGCTACTGAATCAGGTTGTGGTAACATGTGAATGTGTTAATGTTCTGAGGAAGTAAATGAAGTGAGTAAAGTCCATGTGAGAAGGAAATAAGAAGTGCTTGAAATCTCACTTGGATAGTAAATTAAATGGGTGATGACTTTTAAATCTTTTGGCCAACACACTCAAAAATGATTTGTAAAATGATGGGTTTTTTTTTTACATTTTAAATTAATGTTTATAATTTTTCATTGTAACACTGAACATTGCAGATTATGTAATTTATAGAGTAAATATAAAATTGGATAATAAATATGTTACATTACCCTTTTATATGAATCCAGTAAAATCTAAATAATTATCACAATTTTTATCTACAATAACTATTTAAAAATATGTTAACAGTCATGTTAACAGTTACAAAGTAACATATTTCTTTTTATACTTTGAACTTGTATTTTCTGTCTACATTTGCTACGTCATATATCTCTGTAAAAGTAAAATATATTACTTGAATTGCATTTTATTCATCTGTGACCATACAGTTCTAACTTTCCTAATCTTCTAATAAGAACAGAAATATTTGTCTAATCTTTTCTGGACTTGTAATTGAAAAAATAAACACAAAAGTAATTTATACTTTAAAAAAATCATTAAGCAAAAGCAAAATTTTACTGATTGCATCTCAATTAGATGTTTATTCTTTTCAATTAGTTCATTAACAATGTAAATAAAGATTACTTATTGCTAAAATTAGAAAGCCGTCATTGAAAATTAAAACCATGAGGAAAAAAATGTGTTGAGCTCCTAATAAATGAAGTTTACAAAAGATAAACATACAAGTGCTTTATTTAGAATGCGGGCCACAGCACTGCACTTATTATGGGAATTAAATAACTAGAAGACAAGTAACTAATGAAAGAGAGTGAGCAGAAGGCTTAGATCCAAGTAAATCAATAGGTAATATTTCCCACTATATATTTTTTGGAAATGTTAATGGAAATGTTCCTTTTCACATTTGAATAACGGTTCTAGAAACTTTGAAACAACTACTTACTACTGGCCCATATACATTATTTTTCAAAATTGCAACATTGACTTATTAGAAGTTTCACCTCCTCTTAAGTCATGGAAAATACGCAATTGCAACACAGACTTAATCATGGTTGAATGAATGCATTCTCCAAGCTTTTTCTCATTGCTGAGCTGCAGAGAGGAAAATTTCTTGGCAGACTGGTATTTCTCAATGTCATTTTTACAATTCCTGAATGCCCTAATTCTGAGGTAGAAAGTGACTCCAGTGTTTCTCTGCATGTTTCCTTTGCTTGTTCTCTCAGGACTTGTCTTCCAGTAACTATGTCAATGAATGGAGAATAGAAGAGGCAATTTCACTAAATAAAATGTTATCACTCACTTCACCCAGTTCTAGAATCAGAGTAAACTCGGAACATTATTCAAATGGACTAAAATGTTCAGTTTCTGATGCTGTGAGTTGTCTTTAACAGGAATGTTTATAAGACAGTTTTTATTAATGCCATTTCTTTATTCAGTAAGGCTCTCATGATACCAATTCTTGAACTATACATTTGTTTGGAATCCCAGAGGTTTTTACATTCTACTAACATTTATGATTTGTGAGCGGTAAGCCTTTCTTCTGTAAGTTGGAAAAAAAGTGTTTGTGAAGGCGAGAGGAGAACTGCCATAACTGCAAAAATCTTTCTAGTAGATTAGTTCCAGGAACTAGTATCTGTGGAAGATTTAAAGACTATCCATGATTAAACATTCCTTTGTAAGGTACCCTATTCCTTGAGGGGCATGCATCATGCACAAGAAAACCACAGGATCTGGGAAGTGCAGGATGGCTCAACTTCCAACAGAGTTAATCAATGGAGTAGTCATGAATGTCAGTATGCTTAATTAAACTTTGTTGCAAAAATCATGATAAAGACTTTTTCCAATCTATCTGTATAGTTTGTCTTTTAATGTTACAATTTATGTTTTATCCATATAATTTTCCCTTCCTTGAACAGATATACTTCCCTTACTATCTTGAATTGAATGCTTCTTTCATTTATTGCTAGTTTCAATGGCATGGGAAAATGCTAAATGTAAGTTTTATTGGATAGACACAGACACATACACACGCTTTGTTGATATGTTTTGGCTTGCTTTATATATCTTGCTGTGTTCTGGATAATCTAAGGGATCCTCTCTTAGGTAGTCTGTCAACAACCTGACTCAGCAAAAAGGGATGCAAAGTCTTTGATGTGATAATTACCTAGGAAAGTAACAACAGGATAAACGTGTCCAGGCACACAAGTATCTAGAGCACGGTCCCCAACCCCTGGACCGCAGACCAGTAATGGTCCATGGTCTGTTAGGAACGGAGCCACACAGCAGGACGTTAGCAGAAGGCAAGTGAGCAAAGTTTTATTTGTATTTACGGCCACTCCGCATCATTCACATTACTGCCTGAGCTCTGCCTCCTGTCAGATCAGTGGTGGCATTAGATTCTCACAGGATTATGAACCCTACTGTGAACTGCACATGCAAAGGATCTAGGTTGCACACTCCCTATGAGAGTCTAATGCCTGATGATCTGTCACTGTCTCCCATCACTCCCAGATGGGACCGTCTAGTTGCAAGAAAACAATCTCATGAGTCCCACTGATACTACATTATGGGGAGATGTGTAATTATTTCATTATATACTACAATGTAATAATAATAGAAATAAAGTACACAATAAATGTAAGGCACTTGAATCATTCCAAAACCATCTCTGCTCCCATATGTGGAAAAACTGTTTTTCATAAAACCAGTTCCTGGTGCCAAAAAGGTTGGGGACTGTCGATCTAGAAGGTGACATGGCTATGATACTGGAGACTGGCTTCTTCAAGTATCCCTGTGAGAAGGGGCACCCAACCAGCCACAAGCATTGTTAAGAACAATAAATAAAACCATTATATTTTGGGTTGATTTGTTACCACACTTTTCTTTTCATGAGAAAAGAGATATGCATTTGTTTCTGTATCTGCATCAATATTCTTCTGTTTTGCATGTAAGCACAATTAAAAGCAGTATACACTCTCTGTATCAAATATTCTTATAATAGTTTATAGTATTTTTTCATTGTGATCCTTCTCATACAATAAAACTGACAAATAATGAAGTAAACATTCATCTCAACCTTAAAAGGGTGGAAGAGGAGATAATTGTGCTACAGAATATTGGATGGTAACAATATAGAAGAAAAGATTGATGAAATAAATTAGAATATAATGGTAGAATTGATCAATAAATTTTAGATTACTGTCTTTGAAAAAAAAAAAATTGAACACACTCAAACTCAAAGCCCCTTACCTCAGTTTCATCCTTAAGGCTACCCAACTTCAATCCTGTAGTGTTACAATGCAGCATGCATACCTGCTAGGGTGAAGAATTCTTTCCAACTAGCATTTGAGTGCAAGCAGTCTTAAAATCTTGTGTTTCTATATTACACTATCCCCTAAAATTATCCTCCGAAGTACACTCTTGTCAGAGGAAAGCCTGAAATAATGGTTTTCATCAGAAGAAATCTCCAGAGACCTCTCCATAGAGTGCCCACAGAGGAGGAGATGGCCAGCAGGCCACCTTGGCAGTGACCACAGTTAATCCAATAGATGCAATAAAAAAGGAAAAAGGGGATACCACCACCGATTCCACAGAAATACAAACTGAAAAAAGCAGGAGTTGCAATCCTAGTCTCTGAAAAAATAGACTTTAAACCAACAAAGATCAAAAGAGACAAAGAAGGGCATTATATAATGGTAAAAGGATCAATCCAACAAGAAGAGCTAACAATACTAAATATATATGCACCCAATACAGGATCACCCAGATACATAAAGCAAGTTCTTAGCAACCTACAAGAGACTTAGACTCCCACACAATAATCGTGGGAGACCTTAACACTCCACTGTCAATATTAGACAGATCAATTAGACAGAAAATTAACGAGGATGTTCAGGATTTGAACTCAGATCTGGACCAAGCAAACCTAATAGACATTTACAGAACTCTCCACCCCAAATCCACAGAACATACATTCTGCTCAGCACCACATCACACCTACTCTAAAACTGACCACATAATTGGAAGTAAATCACTCAACAAATGCAAAAGCTTGTGGCGCTTCCTCAAGGAAATTCAATAGAAATTTCATTTGACCCAGCAATCCTATTACTGGGTATATACCCAAAGAATTATAAATTGTTATATTATAAAGACACATGCATATGTATATTCATTGTGGCACTGTTTACAATAGCAAAGACCTGGAACCAACCCAAATGCCCAACCATGATAGACTGGACAGGGAAAATGTGGCACATATACACCATGGAATACTATGCAGCCATAAAAAAGGATGAGTTCATGTCCTTTGTAGGGACATGGATGAACCTGGAAACCATCATTCTCAGCAAACTGACCCAAGAACAGAAAATCAAACACCAAATGTTCTCACTCATAGGCAGGTGTTGAACAATGAGAACACATGGACACAGGGAGGGCAGCATCACACACTGGGGTCTGTTGGTTGGGGGACTAAGGAGGGACATTGGGGGGTAGGGAGTTGGGGAGGGATAACATGGGGAGGAATGACAGATATAGGTGATGGGGATGGAGGCAGCAAACTACATTGCCATGTATGTACCTGTGCAACAATCCTGCATGTTCTTCACATGTACTCCAGAACATAAAGTGCAATACAATATATATATTTTTTAAAAATACAAAGATTTGCCAGGAGTGGCAACACATACCTGTAATCCCAGCTGCTCGGGAGGCTGAGGCAGGAGAATCCCTTGAACCAGGGAGGCAGAGGTTGCAGTGAGCCGAGATCATGCCATTTCACTCCAGCCTGGGTGACAGACCGAGACTCCAACTGAAAAATAATAATAAAAATAAAACAAACATAGGTTAAATCATCCCAGTGTCAACACCAGAAGACAAAAATCTATGGGCAAGTCATTTTCACCCAGTGTTCTACAGCAAGACAAGAGGGAAATAATAACAGAGCTGATGCAAAGGATTTGGGAGATATTTCTCAGAAAAGGGGAAATAGGGTATTTAACTTGTTTGAACAAATGAAAAGATTTTCACAAGTGAAAAGAAATTTAGTCCTCAAATAACAAATAAATAGAAAAGTAAACACAGAAACATGCAACAGCTGTAACAAAACAACACAATAATTTGTTCCAGTCAAAACTCCTGATTGTGCAGAAAAGGAAAAGCAATCAATGATTACTACATGGTGCAACAAAATAGCATGTTCATAATCATATTAATATAAACACTGAACACTGATATTGCAAAGTAAAATAGAGCAAAGATGATATTTACTAGCTTGCACAGTTACAGTCACCTCTGTTGTTTCAGGCTATATCACTCTGATTATTCAGAGCAAGAGTTGAACAGGGTGATTAAGTATTTTGACCATCCTCTCAGAAGTACAATTCTGGCAAGTGTGGGACCAGCATAAAAAGATGCATGTACAGCAGGTATGGCAGGGCTATTGTAAAGAAGCCTATTATTTATCTGGAAAATTAGTTATTAGGCATTGTCTAAAACTGGAAAATTAAGATATTTCTATATAAGCATGCTATTTTAAAAATTTATCTAGAAAAGTAAGCTGGGCACAGTGGTTCATGCTTGTAACCCAACACTTTTGGAGGCCAAGGTGGGAGGATTGCTTGAGATCAGGAGTTAGAGACTAGCCTGGGAAAAATGGTGAAACCTCGTCTCTACTAAAAATATAAAAAATTAGCCTGGTGAGGAGGCACACACCTATGGTCCCAGCTATCTGGGAAGCTGAAGTAGAAGGATCACCTGAGTCCAGGGAGGTCAAGGTTGTAGTGAACTGTGATTGTCATTGAACTCCAGACTGGTTGACAGAATGAGATCCTATCTCAAAAACAAACAAAACAACAACAACAAAAACCCCAGAAAATTAACAAAATGTACTGGAAGGGAGAGAAAGTGAGACACACATAAAAAATCTTTTAAATTTAAAAATCTTGTAGTTATTGAACTCTGAAAAATATATGAATGTATAACTTTCATAAAAATACAAACTCAAAAGCTTTTATGCTTGAATGCCCATTTGGTTACTTCATAGCATTACTGTGTGCTGGATTAGATCCTAAATTTTTAAAATAAAGAATAATTAGTCTTGGAGTCTTCCCTTCAAAATACACACCCAAGATGTAAGAAAAACAAAAACAAAGCTATAACTATACTTATCAGTGCTTGCTCAGTCCTTTAGATGTTTTTCTCTGTCTTCCTCTCTTACACACACATACACACACACACACACACACACACTCACTCACACCCCTGATTGGTAAATAAAATAAAACTAGAAAAGCAACTGACATTAAATTTCATACAATAGGGTAACATTCATTTGTATAGAAGGTTGCATATTTAGTGCCAATATTCCTAATTGCTATTTTTCAAAAACAATATAAATACTTAAACACTTCATGTTGCCAAGGAGATTTTTAAAAGAAAGGAGAAAGAGAGAAAGAGAGAAAGAAAGAAAGAAAGAAAGAAAGAAGAAAGAAAGAAAGAAAGAGAGAGAGAAAGAAAGAGTGGGGGGAGGGGAAAGGAAGGAAGGACGGAGGGAGGGAGGGAAGGAGAGAGAAAAAGAAAGAAAGATGAGTGTGCAATGCCCTATTTACCTGATTTCAAGCCTTTTCTTCACAGTGTAATTCTAAAATTTCACATTTGAAGAGTACATTTGAGAGTTTTTATTTACCAAAAGCTACTAAAGTTTATATCGTACCTTCTATATTTCCTAATCCATTTATTCTCCAGTCTCCTGGATGATGGTTTTGTATTTTACCTTTTCTATTCAAATACCCAACACCTCCTCACCCAACCTATTCTCACATGTGATCTATTACTTGTTCCACTAAGAAAATAGTAGCAATCAAAGGGAACTCCCATGGGTTCCTAACATCACATATCTGCACCTCCCCGGCTCCCCATCCATGAATTCTGCCTTGGATCCAGTTAATCAAGATGCATTTTTTGCTACTGCCTACAACTAGATTTGTATACTACATACTATTCCCCTCCACTCTTCCAAGTTTGTAATTCCAAAGTTTCTCTGCAATATCTTATGTATACTCAAATTTTCTCAGCCAACTAACACATTATGTTCACTAACCAGCAAATTATTACATAATGATTTAGTTGATTTTTACATTACCAGATCTCTTGGCCAGGGGTGGAGGATCACACTTATAATCCCAAGGCTCTGGGAGGCCAAGGCTGGAGGATCATTTGAGGCCAGCTGCAGAGAACTATGATCATGCCAGTGCACTCCAGCCTGAGCAGCGGAGCAAGACTCTATCTCAGAAATATAATAAATCTCTTGATCCCTCAACTCCTTTCAGAAACTTTCCTGCTTCTCTGCTACCATTCACTAAAAAGCTTCCTTAAAATAAGTGGGTTGCAGTTTGAAAATCTTTCCTCCCTTTCTGCAAGATGTCTCTTCACTTTGTTTATTGTTTCCTTTGATGTATAGAAGCTTTTTAGTTTGATGTAAGCCCATTTGTCTATTTTTGCTTTTGTTGCCAGTGCTTTTGAGGTCACATCCAAAACAAAAATTATTGCATGGGCCAATGTTCAAGAAGCTTTTTCTTTTTTGAAAAATTTAGTAGTTTCATGGTTGTGAGATTTAATTTGAAGTTTTAAAATTTATTTTTAATTGATTTTTGCATATAATGAGAGATGGAGTCTAAAAATTCATAACTATGTGAGGTAATCCATTTGTTTATTGGCTGAACTTAATCATTCCATAGAGTATCTATACTTCAAAACATTACTTTGTACAAGATAAATAGATTTTACCTGTCAATTAGAAAAATAATTAAAAGTGGATTAGACTCACTGTTTCCAATTTCTCTATCACTTTCTCTTTGGAGCATTAGATCATTAAAGGGAAAATGATCACTTAATCACTTTTGCCCCTTTATTAAAACTTGTCTTGACAAGACCTGCAATGATTTCCCCCTTGCTAAGTCACATAAATGTTTCCAGTCCTTATCTTATTTGACTTGTAAGTAGCATTTAAAACCATGAAATTTTGTCCTCTCAGAAATTCTTTCTTAATGTGCATTTCCAAATACCATAGTTTAGTTAATATTTCCTGTACATATAGTTATCTGAGTCTTCTTTGCTTTTTCATCCTTTAGCTATATTCACTAAACATTGGAATTTCCCAAGCCTACCCCTTATTTCCCCATATACGCTTATTCTGTGTATTATTTCATCCAATCTCATGGCTTTCATGTATATGCCAATAACCGCTAAACTTTTATTGCCTGGGCTCTCGAACTCCAAGCTCAAATATTCTCAACATCCCTAGTTAGATGGTATAAGGGGCATGCCAACATTTTTTAAATATTAAATTATTCTCCCAATTCTCTGTCTCTTCTTTAAGGCCAGATGCTTAGTCTAAAGCTAAAGGTATTTTCATCCTCCCGTCTTTATTATCAAAAGAACAATCCTGTAACTTTTCTCTTCCTCCACTGCCACCATCCTGTGCTAAGCTAGAATGACCTTTTGTTTATTTTAATAGCTACTATTGCTGTCTTCTTTCTTACTTTCCTACTGTCTATTCTCAATACAGAAGCTAGAGTGATCTTTTTAAAACATTCCAGACCCTGTCACTGCTTTGCTCACAACCTTCCCACAGTTGTTCAACTCTCTGTGATGGTTCATTAAGCCCTGCATACCTGAAACTTCATAAATTCCTGAGTCATTTGCTACTATTCGAACTGCATGAGACGTTTCTCTCTCTCTCTCTTTTTTTTTTGTTGTTGTTGTTGTTGTTGTTGTTGTTGTTTTGAGATGGAGTTTTACTCTGTCACCCAGGCTGGAGTGCCGTGGTGCAATTTTGGCTCTGCTTCCTGGGTTCAATCAATTCCCCTGACTCAGCCTCCTGAGGAGCTGGGATTGCAGGTGCAAGCCACCACACCTGGCTGATGTTTGTATTTTTACTAGAGAACCTGGTTTCAGAAGACCAGGTTCAGCCAGGCTGGTCTTGAACTCCAGGCTGGTCTTGATTCACCTGCCTCGGCCTCCCAAAGTGCTGAGATTACAGGGCTGAGCCACCACACCCAGCCCACTTTTTTCTTTTTGACGCATAGATCTTTGTTTCCCTGATAATCTGCATGCTGTCTGCTCCCTCGCCTTCTTCTGTCTTTCCTCTCAAGTTATCATTTCAATAAAGCTTCATTTGCCAACCAATTTACAATGGAAAAACAAAACGTGTATACTTTCTATAGTTCTTCTTGCTTTATAGTTGTCAACTGAAATTATCGTCACCTGAAATGTCATAATCACTTATTTACTTCATTGACAACCTGCTGACTTCGACAAAGTATAAGCTCCCTGAAATCAGAAATTTCTGTTTTGTCATCTGCTGTGTGTACACCAGTTAACAAACATGTACTGGATGAATGAATGAAAAGCAGTTGTGAAAATGATGAAAAAATTTCATAGCGGAGATCACTTTGAAATGGAGGAAAGAAAGTAAATCTCACTTTAGAAATTACTATTTTTTTGAACAATTTGTGAACATACTTGCAAATATTCACATTACAGTAAAAACAGGTCTTGTTATAAGTAACTGCCTCTAATCTAGCTCAGTGCTCAATGGAATTAAAAAATGTATTCTATGACCTTAGTCACATCTCTATTCCTTCCCCAGAGCAGCCATTCTTAATTTATACTAGTACTATTCACTTATATCTCCTAAATCACCTCACTCTCAGCAGGGGATTGGGATTTAACTTCAAAAAGAAAACAGTCATTAAGAGTGAAAACACTCAATTTTGTAAAATCCCAACCTACAAAATTAGTGATCTGAATCCATCATTTGTGTCTTTCATTTCACAGTGCCTTCTCCCCTATCATTTTACCTAATAGAGGATCAGGAAGAAAATCTTTTCTCCCCTCTAATCATGAGGCTGTAAGTATGAAAGGCCAGATCTCCCAGTAATATGAAGCTCTGTCTCACAAAGGAGCGGGTTTGAAACATTAAAATCAGCAGGGAGGTTGAAAAATATAGACAAGAGACAGTGTTCTGATTATTATTTTGTTTTCTTTGCCAAGGGAAATACAACACCTATCATTCTCACAATTTCAACAAATTTTTTTCTTTGTGCTATCATTATTGACTCATATATATTTATAACATACTTTGCATTATAGTTTATTTTCATATTATATCAGCTTTGGCTGCTAATAACTTTGATTTGCCTTGTGTGCCCACTGATATTATTATAAGTTTTTGTCTTTATTTATTCTTTGAGCACTTATTTACTTTTTGGCACCACAAGATGTTCCAGACTTATCTTGCATATTCCTTGCCCCAGACCTAAATTCAACCATTTCTCCAAGGAGCCTTGATTCCTTTACTGGGAGAATGTGGGAAACCAAGATGTGAGCAATCTCAGCAGACAGAGCAAGAAAATATATGTGGGTATACTAACCTCTGTACATACTCATACCTATAAATGTGTTGGTATGTAATCATCTGTACGGATATTAAGCTAAACATGAGCTCACACTGATGTCTCCAAATCTACTCCATCGCCATATGGATCAGTTCAGCCTCCTCCCAGGCTTACCTATAAGCTCAAATTTCAATAGTGAAAAACCTGGTATCCACCATCCTCCACATATTTACATGATTGTTTAGTTCCAGAAACAGAAGAATAGCAGTTTAAAAATTGCTAATCCATTTCCCAGGAGAAAACAACTTGGTCAACTAGAGTATCTTACTTTTGTACAATTCTTTCTATCTTCAGCGCCCATTCATTGTCAAGTTTACTTAGGTCACCATCATTTTTGTCGTCTCCATTGAGAGGATGTTTTGGATATTTGTAACACAGTGAGATTCTTTTGTCATACTTTTCATTTTATACTGGGATCCCTCCCACCTCCTAAATTAGATTTGAAAATTTTTATATATTAAGGTATACTCTGTGTGCTATAAAGTTCTATGAGATTTGGCAGATGCAGTATCATGTAGAATATTTCTCTGCCCTCGAATTTATCTTCTTTTACCTGTTCAAACATCTCATCCTCATTCCCTACCTCTACCTACACTGAACTCCTGGCAACCACTGATCCGTTTACCAACTTTTTTTTAACTTTTCCAGAATATCATATAATAGTTAATTTATATCATTTTAATTCCTATATTTTTCATATATTTTCAGGATCTCTTCTACTGGATATTTACAGTCGCTCCTAATTTAACTCTTGGCTTCACTTTTCATTTTATAATCTATCTTGCATTTGATCACCAGACTGGTTTTTCTAAAAGTGATTGCATTGTTGCTTTCTTGTATAAGAGCCTTCATTTAATGATCTGAATGATCTCATCTGTACTGTGAGATATTGAATGAGGGAACTATAAACAGCACATTTTTCACATCTCCCTGAACCCACATCCTTAGTTCTGTAGCTTTGCAACATCTTTCTGTTGTGGGAAGATTTTCTGCCCCAAACTCATGACTCTGGAATCACCTATGTGACTTGCTTTAGCCAATAGGTTATTAGCAAGACAGACAAGCAGAGGTTTGTCAGAGCTTTTCCACCTTTCTGAACCTTCTGTCAGACCCCTGCACTACCAAGAAACCTGCTTAGGCCAGACTCCTAGACAGAAGTGAGAGAAAAGAGGAAGACAGCCAAGTCACACCAGTTCAAACTATTCTTGGTAGCCTAGCTCCATTCATAAGGGAGCCGGACTGATATCAGTTATCCTAGAACAGCAGAATCACCCAACAGGCTCATAGACTTGTGAGAAATAATCTGCGAATATTGTTTTAAATTACTACGTTTGGAGATGGGTCATCCTTCCAAACTCCTGCCTGCTGTTCTCTCCCTTGCACATGATGACACATTTATACTGCACTATTTTCCATCCCCTGGTGCTTTGGAGTCATGATGAATATATCCATGTGATACTCATGGAATGTTGACTTATTCAAATGAGCATGCAAACAAACCTGTGCCTTTACTACAGAAAAAGCATCCCTTGAGCTAACCTCTGGATTTTGTGAAATTCAGGATGTCTCCAGTCAACTGGAGGAGCTGGCTATCCTGTCAGTTTTGCCCAGGGAAGGGAATGGAAGGAAAAGGAAGGGGAGGGGAAGGGGAGGGGAGGGGAAGGGAAGGAGAGGGGAAGGGAAGGAG
>NW_016107689.1:1795883-1820176 GCF_001604975.1 Cebus imitator | reverse complement strand
GAAGGGGAGGGGAGGGAAGGGGAAGGGGAGGGGAGAGGAGGAGAGGAAAGAGAAAGGGAGAGGAAAGGGGAAAGGGAGGGGAGGAGAGGGGAGGGGAAGGGGAGGGGGAGAGAGAGAGAAGGAAAGAAGGAAGGAAGGAGGAAGGGAGGGAGAGAAGGAAGGAAGGGAGGAAGGAAGAGAGGAAGGAAGAAAAAAGAGAAGGAAGGCAGGCAGGCAAGCAGGCAGGCACACACCATGCATGTCACTGTATATTGGCAATGATATCTGGTTGACAATTAATATATAGAAAACATTTGTATAACACAAATTTTTTCCTCTGAAATGGATTCTGTTAATTGAAAATAGATGCTTTTCCTATGAAAAACAATTAGTAGTAGGAATTAATATAGTTTGTGAAAGCTTATATACAATCTAATGTTCATCAAAGAAATTATTTCCTTTTTATGTTTGTGTTCTTTAAATAAAACAAATATTGAATAATTTGTCAATTGTCAATGTCTTTAATTACATTAGTAAACGATATCATACAACTCATCCAAAAAGAGTTAAAAGACTCATTCACTCCATCATCTTTCTAACACATTTTTCATGGAAACTATATTTATCAGCATTTGATACTCTATGTTTACATTTTTAATTATCATTTAACTAAAGACTTTGAAATTACTTTTTATATTTTTAGTGAGTTTACAATATGATTTCTGTTCAGATCAGACTCATGCTGGTGTTGGAATAAAGGTTCTGGCTTTCTGTTTAGTAGACTGTTACCTTTCTCTCAACTTCAGCTGTTTGCTGCTTTCCCAGTACAGCAATTTATTCCCTCTTCAGAAAGACTCTGCCTGCCAAACCAAACCTTTTTATAAAGTTCACAGATTGATATAGTCCAGAGAGGTAATGCTTCTTTTCTTGGAAAGTTAATTTAGTAGGTAACTCTAAGATGTCCATTAGGGGTCCAGTTTTCAGTTTTTTTCACAATACATAAGCATTAGTGAAGTTAATATTTTTAAATGGCACCAAATATTTTTAAATTACCATAAGTAATAAACCTTCAAAAGCATGATATGCTTTTAATAAGATTTCATATCTGTTTTTGTGGTTACTTGGCAGTACAAAATGAAAAAAATAAATTACTGAGGACAAATTTTGCTAGCTATTAGTGTATTCTGGTAGATATAATTTTTAATGTTTTTAAGTGGATACATCCATTGATATAGCCTAAAATATAAAGCTGTCTTTAGATAATATACTCAAGTATATGGAAGAGTGCATGTTTTTGATCCAGGCAGAATTGGTAACTAGCTTCCAATATGATTTTTAAAAATAGTCCTCAGCCTCCTGGTGGTTTTCTATTAACTACAGACAAGTCTAAATCCTTAGCATAACCTACAAGGTTCTTCATGAAAGTGACTCCAGTGTACCTTAGCCTTTCTTCCAGGAACTCTTCATAAACCAGCCACGCCCTCACATTAATTACTGGGATGGTCAAGTGATTTACACCCAAGCAGGAACACTTTCGAAAGCAAAGCAAACATTAACAAAGTTGAAATAACAAGCATGGACTTGAACTGTTTTAGAAAACTGACATTTGCTCACCTTAATCATATGACTATTGGACATGCAGTGTCAGTACCCTTAATCAAAAGAATGACATGTCAATCAACATTTAGAAACTAGGTTAAAAAGTGCTAGAATGCAAGAATTTGCAAAATCTAGAAGGCAGAGAAAACACATACGTTCAGTGGGATAATAAACAATATAAAGCCCTCAGTACAGGACCCGATTCATATCAAATATCCTTCAGTTATTGAAATTTATTGGTAACAGCACTTGTGTCTACTAGTCCTGACTTTGCCTCATATTAGCTGGATGACCTTCATTAAGTCATTAAAACTTTTTAACTTGATTGTTAAAAATATGGATAATATAAAGTGGTAAATATAAAGTTAATGCAAAAGAAAGCAGGAGCTTATTTATACAAGAAAACTATATTTTACATGTTACTTATAAAAGTATATGTGTATATCTATAGTTATCTATCTATAGCTATATAACATTTCCAGGTATTTTAATTATTGATAACATTGTATGTTTCTTAGGGCAGTAAATGCAAAGCCTTTTTTTTTCTAGAGTATTTTCTGTTCACTTAAAATAAATGTCAGGTGAACTTAGAATGTCAAGTGTAGTTATGGGTCAATATTTCATTTTTTTGACTTAGTTTTCCTCTAGCTTTTATATTTGTTTCCCATGCTATGGATATTTTATGGCATTAAAGATGGGATATTTATAGTAAGGAATGTTTCTCTTCCTCTCTTGATATTTCTTCCTCTAGGAGAGCTGTTTATCAAGCCTGTCTAAACTCAGCGTGTATCATGTTTCAGCCTTTATTCCTCCCGTTGATGTGACATTTGCTTCCTGGTTAATCAAAGTCCTCCTTCGTGAGTGGGTAGAGTTAATTTCTCTATAGTGTTGAACATCTTGTGAGTATTAATTTGTTTTTTCATCTAGTTTCACAAAAAACAAAATGTAATTGGGTGAGACATAACTGCTTTGTAACATTGTCTTCAAGTGGTTTGTCTTAACACGATTTATCTTGTGGATAGGAGAGACCGAGATCATTCTGTTCAACCCACTCAAGGCTGATTTTTTTAATGCTTATATGGCCTTACAATTGTTATTCTTGGATGCTACCACTTTGAATGCTCTAAGACTTTGCCACAGGATTGCTATATATTTTGAATATCTATTCAAGCTACATTTTCTATTTTAGTCTTTACAAGCTATGAGTTATAATTTTCATTTTCTATCTATTGATGATTTTTGTTGTGGTGGTTGTTTCTTATTTAACAATTAGTTCATTACTTAGGCAGGGTAATAAAGAGCTCTTTATTGACTCCATTGAAAACCCCAGGACTGTCATGTTACACAAATCCAGGGATTACCATTATACTATCTTTTATGATAAATGTACTCCCTGGAGCACAAGCATGCAAAATCTCAACAAATATGTCAAATGAAAAATTACCTGTCTTTTAGTACAAATGAGTATATTGAATTGCTCTTTAAAGATTTAGAAATGATTTTATAAATCCATAATTAATTCTGAACATTTATGTCAATTCCTTTTGACTATGTTTTTATCTTCAGAGAAATTGAGTTAAACAGAAATAAACAACCGGAATTGCTAAAATATGCACACACATTATCTCCTTAAACCACAATTATTCGCTTCAAGGCAGCAGGTATTTAAGACAGTGGAATAGGATAAATCAGGCCTATTATTCTACTTCCTAAGTATTATGAGATCTTGAGTTGCTGGCATTTATGAAATAAAAAGGAAGAGTTGTATCTGAATCTTTGCTTGAATTTGCTATAAACTGCAAACACCATCCTCCCTGACAAAAAGCAAGCAAACTTCACAAATGGCCTTTTCTTAATTCTCCCCCTCCTAGTTGTTTTTAACTGGCTTTGTCTTCAAAACTGTCTTTGACACCTGTTTTAGTTCAGCGTAATCTTTCGAAAAATATCACGAATAATGAAGACAAGCAAGCATACAGTATGAATTTTTCCCAGGTTTTACACACTGCAGAGAGTACTCTTATTATAGAGAATATGCACACGTACACACACACACGGACAGTGAACACAGTCTCTGTCCTCAAGAAATTCATTGGTTTGTGTATTAGTCCATTTTCACGCTGCTGATAAAGACATACCTGACACTGGGTAATTTATATGAAAAAGAGGTTTAATGGAATCCTGGGAGAGGTGAAAGGCACTTCTTACATGGCAGTAGGCAAGAGAGAACGAGAGCCAAGTGAAAGGGGAAACCCCTTATAAAATCATCACTTCTCATGAGACTCATCACTACCAGGAGAACCATACAGGAGAACTTCCCTCATGATTCAATTATCTCCCACCAGGTCCCTCCCACAACACATGGGAATTACAGGAGTTACAATTCATGAGATTTGGGTGGGGACACAGCCAAACCCTGTCAACCTGGATGCCTGAACACACAAGCACATCACAGCAGAGAAAGAATTGAGAATTGGCTCACTCTAAGGGGATATCATCTACTTCTGCCTTGCTAATTGTATAGGTCAACTTTGTAGATGCATATGACCAGAGTAAGATGGCAGGCCTGTACACCTAAATGAAGGTTTAAAAAGTAATTGATCAATAAAGTGATTTAATAACCTATGTGTGAAATTTAGGAATACATCACTGAACATGTATATGTGAGTACGTAATTATTTCTGTGTGCCCAATCAGCCAACTAAGTCTTATATCAGACTGTTTCTCACATTCCTATTTCATTTTGCCAATTAAATAATTTCAAAAATGATAAAACAAAATCAACAAAGAAGCCTCAAAGTTTCCACAGAGAAAAAATAGGGAAACAGCCATAATCTCTTTCGTTCATTATAGAAAGGATTGTAATTATACTCCAGCAAAGAAGCTATAAAAGAATACTGATCACTACCTTGCATTATGAGGTAAACAACACTGTTCTTATGTTCAGTGAAACCCCTCATTTTTCTGTGGTTCACAGTAGAGGGCTTCACACTGAGGACCTGAGCATGATATTACTGTCAGGACTCAAACTTTGGTTCATCCTGCCATTCTGAACCAAAAAGAACCTGATGCATAGGGAGACACCTTCCATGCTCTAAGCTGGAGAAAATAATTTAAATAGAAATGAGAAACTGAAAGTACTAAAACAGAAACACATGTAGCCAATGTCAATTGTCTATAGGAAAGCTGGAGCAGTACATCTTGGTAGGAGGGGCAGGTTTGTTACAGACAAATTGGTTCAATGTTTCTGCAGCCAGAGCCTTTGTAAGAGGACCATTGATAGGGTTACTATTTCTATGAGTGTGTGCAAGTCAAGGTAAAAATCTTCACTTAAGTGGCAACCAAAGCCCAAAAGTATAGTTTAAAAGAAAAAAAAGTTAATTTTATTTTAGTTTTCCAGTTTAAGACAAAAGACGAATTTACACTTCTATATGTGTCTCTTATCAATGAACGTTCTTTCGATTCTTTCTCCCACCCTCCGACTTTTTTATTTTCCTACATTTTCTTACTTTGGGTCACCTACTTGGTCTATTTATTTATTTTACTCTCTTTCTTGGTTTACTTACTCAGGGCCATGAAAATTACAAGTCCTTAGGCTATTCATATTTTTGCAAATTTTGTATAAGTTTGAAATTATTTTCAAACAAAAAGTCAAAAAATTCAGGCAAAAAGATCTACAACAACAAATTTATACAAATCACATATAACCATGTTTGTTGTCTCAAATTATTCATCACTCTAATTTGCATTTATTTTATACATAAATGCATCTATCCATATATATATGCATTTAGTGTGTGTGTGTGTGTGTGTGTGTGTGTGTTCTGCTTTTATTTATATTTTGGGAGATAAAACAGTTTTATATATCAAACTGATTGTTATTTTTACTCGGCAATATTTCTTGCAGAAAGTAATTGCTTTAGTTAAGATTTTAATCAGTGTTGCTCTCATAGAAATACTTTTGCCCTAAATTTCCATCTTGCCCAGAACATGATAGCTATCAATGCTGATGTTTTTGAAAGTAGGTTAAACATGCTTAACTCATATTTACAGGATACACTTTTTATAACATAGTTTTATTTTGTGTATCTTCGGTCTCTCTCATGCTTAGTACTTTAATAATTTATGCTGTCAATAATATATCTTTTATTTTATTTGTATTATTTTTTATACTTTCAATGAAAACATAAGCCAACTAAATTTTTTGAGGTGTAAAATCATTCATTAATAGTAATTTCAACTTCAATGCCTTCTTAAATTCAATCATACACCTTGTGGTTTAGAACTAAAAATAGATTCTGGTTTAATAATCCAATTTCTTTCTGAAATTCTTTAAGAACATGTAATCTCAGTTGTAACTATTATAAAAGCCTAAGCTAGTATTGATGCTTAGTTGGCAATAAAGTTAATTGTAAAAGTGTCTTTTTTTTGCAAGAATGTATAAAAGTAAATCACTTTATGGGGAGAAATTTTAAAAGATTAATAGCTTTATAAACACATATAAAATGTTAGAAATACTGTGAAGAGTGTTTTTTTCTTATCAGTTTTGTGAGCAAATTAAAAAATAGAAGGGATATTACAACGCAAAAGGGAATTTTCAAGTGTATTTCCATGGAGAGTCAATAAAACTACTTCTTAAAAATAAGCAAATTAATCCATATCTATGAGCCCTGGGCTGTGCTACAAAAATAAACACAGATTAGAAAGTGCAATCAGTTGTACAGGAAAAAAGCTTCAGATTTTATTTATTTATACTGGACTTTTAAAAAATAAGAACTTAAGAATTTCAGATTATTTCTAGTTCCTTAAGGAATCGCCACACTGTCTTCCACAATGGTTGAACTAATTTACAATCCCACCAACAGTTTAAAAGTGTTCCTATTTCTCCACATCCTCTCCAGCATCTGCTGTCTCCAGATTTTTTAATGATCGCCATTCTAACTGGCATGAGATGGTATCTTAATGTAGTTTTGATTTGCATTTCTCTAATGACCAGTGATGATGAGCATTTTTTCATTCGTGTCCTTTGTAGGGATGTGGATGAACCTGGAAACCATCATTCTCAGCAAACTGAAACAAGAACAGAAAATCAAACACTGCATGTTCTCACTCATAGGTGGGTGTTGAACAATGAGAACACATGGACACAGGGAGGGGAGCATCACACTGGTATCTGTTGGGGGGAATACGGCAGGGACAGCGAGCGGAAGGTGGGGTGTTGGGGAGAGATAGCATGGGGAGAAATGCCAGATATAGGTGAAGGGGAGGAAGGCAGCAAATCAACGCTGCCATGTGTGTACCTATGCAACAATCTTTCATGTTCTTCACATGTACCCCAAAATCTAAAATGCAATAAAAAAAAATTCAGACTAGCTGTAAATCCTTAGTTCCAATAGGAATTGCATATTTACATTTGCTTAAATGGAATTAACTGGTGGTTCAATCGCCCTTTTTTATATAAATGAAAATCATAATGCCGTTTGTTCTAAGAAGTTCATAAAAACTATTTAATTATTTTATTCATATATTAGTAAAATGAGTGATTAGAATTCCTCAGTTTTACATTCATTCATCCTTTTTAGTTTGTAAGAAGCTGATTCCAAGCAGGAAATGAGTTTAAATTGTTATTTGGATTAATTATAGATGAAGAATATTAAGCAGATTTATGCTGTAGTCACAAGACCAAATTAAAGTGAGTTTAAGTGGTCATTATGTATATAGATTTTCTAAAATTATGCTAGAAATTTTAGTTTAAACTCTGATATCATGGAAATAGATTGTATAATGACTGTATTATTTACCAGTTCTTATTATATGGTAAATATTTTATACATTATATCCAATCCTGCCAAGAACTATAAAAGGAAGCCATGTTTTTTAATCCCTACCTTCCCATCTTTCTGCAAATTTTTTGCACTCAACTAATATAAAATGTTTAGTCCTCTTAAACCTCTAAACCCTTACACTTGCATTCCTTTAGATTCTCAAACTTACGCTCCTAATTATCTTTATTCATGCTTTGAAGTCTCAGCTTTAATATTTTTGGGAGTAAGAACACTCCTTTTTCTGAATAAACCAAGCCATTTGTCCATTTATTATTGGTTTATCTAAATCTTCTTTTAATCCTAATTCTATGTACATAGAGGCTTTAACTAATGAATCTCACAGGTTAGTATGGTATCTGGTATATAATCATGACTTAATAAGTTTTTTTAGTTTTAATGATAGATTTATCATTTACACTGGGGAAAAAAAAACACTAAATTTCAGGGGAAAACAAACAAACAAAAACTAGGCATGAGAAATCTCACAGCCTGTAAGTATCAGAGCTAGAATTCTAAGCAAGGTTGCTTTCACTCTGAAGTCCTTCCTGCCTTCAAGAACAATGGACCCCTTGACATGGTTGTACGATAAGTTTATGAGCACAGAGGCATTCTCTGGTCTAATTTCTGGAAATAGATAATTCAGAAGAATCAGATGCATTCAAATTCTAATATCCAGGGCTAGAAATATGTTGATTTTATTGGTAATAATTTAAAAGACTATAGACTACATGAGTTAATTTGATGTTGGAATAGATGAAAACCACCTAACAGGAATTTGGAAGTTTTGAAATATATATTATGGTTTCATCTAAGTGAAGTGCATAATTAATATGGAATAAAGAATAAATAATACAAAATTTGTTAAACATGTTAAAATACTCTTGCTTATATTAAAAATAGATGCTACTGGCCTTATACCTTCTAAGTACTATGCTAACTAGATTGTTGAGATTCCAAGGTGATTTCTACATTTTATATCTTGAAAAACATACCAGGAGAATCTCAGATTCTTACATTATGCAATGGTAATTTCCTGACCAGATCACAGTAATAAAATATACATGAAAATATTTTTAACTCTTATGTAACTTCTCTGTTTTTCCTCTTTCTTTTAGCAGATTTCAACCAATTATAATATAAAGTCTGCATTTACAGTCTTAAAATGGGCAGAAAAGTGTTGGTTGAAAGAAAGCTTCATGGCCTTCCTCCATATATTAATAGATTTTAACAGATTGATTGAATGTTTGACTGATAAACTGTTATTTTTCACATCAAATTTTAATAAAATAATAAAATCAAATGGTTTTAGAGCTTTTTTGACTCTCTTTTCTTGGAAATCAGTGGCGACACCAGACTTTCAAGTGTCCTGTGCTTTGTTGTATATTAAAGCCCAAATCTCAATGCCTGTGAGTTCTGCAGCCTCCAGGAGCTTGTTTTCAATTACCATTTTATATTATT
Source organism: Cebus imitator (assembly GCF_001604975.1). Lineage (NCBI taxonomy): Eukaryota > Metazoa > Chordata > Mammalia > Primates > Cebidae > Cebus > Cebus imitator. Next base: position 1,811,318 of record NW_016107689.1, on the reverse strand, counting down.
CTTATTATGTTCAAGGTGAATTAAGCAGATGCATCCACCAGTGACTACATAAAAATCATAAATATTGCAAACCTCTTTGACTCTTTGGCTCTGCGGGTATCTTGTTAAATTTAGAGTGGAAGGAAATGTGATGTTGTATCACCGAAACAGGGTGCATTTGCCCAGGGCTGCCTTCCTTACTGGGCTGTTCCATACACGCTCTTCTAACGGGGGCATGAAAGAAACTTCTTGTCACTTGACAGTTAACCAGAAATGCACTATTCAAAAACTTATTGCCAAAGTGGAATTTAACATTGATCTAAAATCCCAGAACCCTGAGAAGACTCTCACAGAAATTGTCATACTCAACATTTTCCACCCAATCTATTCACATATATGCACCTACCATCCAAAGCATCTCTCATAATACAGTGACTTTTAAAAGAACAGACAAAGAGCAGATGAATGTAGATATGTGAAGTTAGAAGGGCAATAATTTAGAAAATCTTTCCAAAGTGAACTTCCAATTCATTTGGGGATGGCATGGCAGGGGGTGAGATAGGATTAACTAGCCTCAGCCATTCATCCAATAAGAATCTTTGATATTTGTATTAATACAGTATAGTCTGATAATGGCTAGAATATGCATATAATCTCAATAGATTCCAGTTTTTCTTATCTCCAGAAAATTTTACAGATTTTATAACGATTTTTTTTTAATTGCACTTTAGGTTCTGGGGTACATGTGCAGATCATGCAGGATTGTTGCATAGGCAAATACATGGCAATGTGATTTGCTGCCTCCATAACCCCATCACCTGTATCTGGCATTTCTCCCCATGTTATCCCTCCCCAACCTCCCTACCCTCTGCTGTCCCTCCCATATTACCCCCAACAGACCCCAGTGTGTGATGCTCCCCTCCCTGTGTCCATGTGTTCTCACTGTTGAACACCTGCCTATGAGTGAGAACATGTGGTGTTTGATTTTCTGTTCTTGTGTCAGTTTGCTGAGAATGATGGTTTCCAGGTTCATCCATGTCCCTACAATGGACACAAACTCATTGATTTTTACGGCTGCATAGTATTCCATGGTGTACATGTGCCACATTTTCCTTGTCCAGTCTATCATCAATGGGCATTTGGGTTGGTTCCAACTCTTTGCTATTGTAAACAGTGCAGCAATGAACATATGTGTGTATGTGTCTTTATAATAGAATGATTTATAATCCTTTGGGTATATACCCAGTAATGGGATTGCTGGGTCAAATGGAATTTCTATTTCTAGGTCCTTGAGGAAGCGTCACACTGTCTTCCACAATGGTTGAACTAATTTACAATCCCATCAACAGTGTAAAATTGTTCCTATTTCTCCACATCCTCTCCAGCATCTGTTGTCTCCAGATTTTTTAATGATCGCCATTCTAACTGGCGTGATATGGTATTTCAATGTGGTTTTGATTTGCATTTCTCTAATGACCAGTGATGACGTGCATTTTTTCTTATGTTTGTTGGCCTCATAAATGTCTTCTTTTGAAAAGTGTCTGTTCATGTTCTTCACCCACTTTTGAATGAATTTGTTTTTTTTTTTTTCTTGTAAATCTGTTATAGTTCTTTGTAGATTCTGGATATTAGCCCTTTGTCAGATGGGTAGAATGTAAAAATTTTTTCCCATTCTGTTGATTGCCGGTTCACTCTAATGATTGTTTCCTTTGCTGTACAGAAGCTCTGGAGTTCTTCTTGAGCAAGACAAAAACTGATAAACGATTTTTGAAAGAAAATATCAAAATATTGAAATCTTCTGTTATCTCCTTTTTGTACCTGAGTTAAAATTATAAGTATTGTGGGTCATTAAAGATTCATACGTTTTACTCCTTCCAGGAAAAAAGTTTAGGACAGGGTATAATATAAGGTCTATATACTTATAGCTGAGAAGTACTTTATTTTTTTCCTTTAGAATATATCTAGTAGCAGTGAAACTGAATTCTCAGGAAAAATATCTTTATTTTTTATATGGTAGCCTTTTAGGCATTTAAGATGCTTAATTAAGAGATATTTTAATGTTTCTGTTCTTCAGTTTTCTCAATAATTCAATTAATTTTACAATAATAATACAGATATTTTTAGTTTAGTTTGTCATCTTCTTTCTTCTGCCACTTGGTTAGACATTTGTATACACACACATGGCATACAAAAAGACATACATATTTATATATACACACACACAGACACACACACACACACATATATACACATATGTCACATACAGAACAATATACATATTTTTCTAAATATCATTAATTTATTTTAATTTTATAAATTGAATCAAGCCACATACTCATACACTCTAATGTTTCAGAAATTGAAGTACAAAGGTATAAATATCCTTCTCTATCACATTTAAGATTTTTCTAAACTAAATGCTACATACTACAATTAATGTAAAAGATGAGTCAGCAATTAACAAAAAATACTATATTTGAGGTAGAAATAATTATATAATCAAAATCACAATTTTTTTGTGAGAAATTTTTGTCAACAAGAAAAGGTGACTGTTTCAGTCCTTTGTAGACCTGGAGAAATAGTTCAGCCTGCTTGTCTCCAGATAGAATCTCTTTAGCATTAATTTAGGCAAAACAATTAATTAAACTTTTGCTAAAATGATTTTTCCTTCTCACCAGTTAGATAATTACGGGTTTATCTTCCATATCAAAAAATGGTGTGATGGAAGGTTGATTATTGATAGTTTGATGTAATTACTTCACAATGTATACACATATCAAAACATCACATTATATACTATAATTGAATATAATTTTATTAGTCAATTATGCTTTAATAAAGCTGGGGAAAATGATATTCTTCCTGTTATTTATGAGAACAATCTAATCCAAGTAACCCTGCTGCATCCTGAAAAATTTTATAATATATTATCACTCATCCAGCAGACGATACTGAGTAAAATATAAAATTCTTTAGTCTTTCCCACAAAAACACTTCAACCAGAAATTACTTCTGATCTTAAATATTCTGATCTTTGTTCATTTACCAGTGTCTGTCTCCTAAGCACCTTGGTATGTGAGATGAATGCAAATTGCAGTAGGGCTCACAATCACTCTCTATTTGCCTTTGCAGTCTGGAGATGATCTGATATACACTGCTATTAGGCTATCTCTTGAACAGCACCTCTGAATGATATGACCTGTCAATCTTTCCAGCAAAGTTGGCTGGAGGGTATGATGTGTTGATCTCAAAGAAGCAAAAGACTTTGTTTTGATCACTGAAAGGAGGAGATCACAACTGCCTTTATTGTAATCTTACCCCTTCACCTGCCATATCCTGATATTACAGAGAATTATTGTTCAGCACAACAGAATAAAAAAACGTGATTTTGTCTCTTCATATGTCACCTCAGAGACCCAGTAAAGTTGAAGGCTATGATTCAGAACAATTTGTTAACTTGTCAAATGTAATTCTAAAGAGTACTATTTTATTTGGGGACTTCAAACTTTGTTGAATATCCAGGACCCGCCTTTATTTCCAACAATGGTGCTTCTTGACAACACCATATTACTGAAATCAGGAATTGGATTCACAGCTCTTATTTGTTTTTATCACATGGTAATAAAAGCTGTGTCTTGGCAAAAGCACTAGACTGAGCATCTGGAGAATTGGATTTTTGTAATGACTCTGTCATTACAGAGTTAACAGCTAGGTGAGCTTGCTCAAGTCATTTCTGCTCTCTGGGCCTCCCTTTTCTCATTTATGAATTTTAATGGGCAGGGAAACCAGTTTTGCATAGTGGTTTTTAATTATAGCTGAGTAGAATAACTCAAAGATCTTGTCACCTCTACAGTTTCCAAAGCAAACCTATGGGGATGCTGATTCAGTAACTCTGAAGTAAGAAAATAAATGTGCTGAAAGTACTTCCAAAGTGATTCTAACACAGTGAGACTAAAGTTGGGCATTTCAGAAACACTAAGGCAATAGCCCTTGTGATCTTTTTTAATTGTAAGATGAAATGCTTTCCTAAGGTAGCTCTTGGCTGGACATTAGCCTACTAGCATGCTTTTGAATGGTTGCTGATGTGCAGGAACCACTCTTGGCCAGGATGTTGTAACAGAGATAGAGCCTGAGCAATGGTACATGAGCACATCCCCACAAGTTACTCTCTGGCACAGCCAAAGACAGGGCACACTGCTACAATAGGCTTTCTTGGATTCAGCTCCCATCTCTTGAGAACCTATGGCACACTCCCAGTCTGCCACACTGGACAAACTTTCTAGCCAAGTGACATTATCTTCAGTTCACACAGGAGAAACTCGGGTTTACAAAGGTCAAATAACTGGCCAAAGATTAAACAGTTAATGTGAGGAAGGGAGATTTGTAGCTATCTGACTCTGGTGTGACTTATCTTATCTGACTTTTCATTGGTTTATTGGATGGCTATAATGCACTGACATCAGAATTGGGAAAACTAATCAAATGTGGCTAGATTCCCAGTTTCACTAAATCCTAGAATGATCAAAAGAGTTTCCTTATGAGAACGAAATCTATGGTACTCCATCAGAGGATTCAATATCATAAATTGTTTTGAGTCAAATGCAACTGATGTAATAATGGAAATAAATCTTAGCACATTTATTTAGAGTCCTTTTCCCAACAGCCATAGTAAAATTTAGTACTAGTAAAACATCATCAGGTTGGAATCAATTTTTGAGTCCCAAAGCAATTAAGAAATAGCCAGAATATTCTGGAATAAATCATGCTGATTCTGTTTCAGAAAGCACCCTAGTCAGACATTTTAATTAACTCCAACTGTAGGTCAATAAGGCACTTGTAGGAAAGCCAAAAATTAGGTTCTGAAAAACGCTAATTTTCTTTTTCTGGAATAAACATTTCTAGTCTAAAGAGTTATAATATGATTCTATGGAAGGGTTATAATATCTCTGAAATATTTCTTCAGTTTACTTGTTCATTTTTGTGATCAGTTAGATGCTAGGTTTTCAATATTCTACCTCTAAAATACAGAGGAGAAACATTACTGGTGATGGGATTATAAATCCCCAATGAAGTGTACATGTCTTGAAGATATTCATAATTTTTTGACTGAAATTAAGGATACGCTTATTACTGTAGGATTTTTTACTTATTTGTTAGAATTTGTAAATATTTGCTTCAATCTTTATTTCCTGGCTCCCTGCTCATATTTAGTTTGCTACAGTTTGCTAAATCCCTAACCTCAAACTATCATTGGCTCTTCCTCCATCCAGGATCTGTTAACACAAGAGCTTTTTCAGTTTCTGATCTCAGCTGCTTTCAGATATTCTAACTCTATGTAGGTGCAAAAAAATAAAATAAAATAACAACAGAAATTCTCTACTCAACAATATTTATAAGATCCATGAAGATGGCATATGTCTGAGTGACCCAGAGCAGTTGGATTCTAACTTTAATGAACTGGACCCCCATCAATGATTCTTATAAAAGGTAGCACCCCCCTCCACCCCAAGCCATGATCAAAAAGTCTGCACAAGTCTTGGCAGTCACTAATTGTCTATGTCCATGTTGATTCTACTTATGAATCTTTTTTTCTATTTTAGCAAAATTTTCATCCTTAGTGTGTTTTCATCAGCCATAGCCCCACTGTCTCTATTGTGTTCTGGATGACTGCCCCATTGCTTCATAGATGTGATTTGTGACTGCTCAGAAAATAAATGCAGATTGCTGTCAGCCTAGTGTGCATCTTAAATTGTACTCAAGGGATTTGAGTTTTATCTTCAGCATAAGTTCTGCACAATGATCTTGTTTATTGACTGGACAGAATATAAATAGAGTAAAATAAACTTAGGGTCATTACTATTTTCATCTGTCCAAGTGCATTATCCTTTAAAACACAGATAATGTTGTTTATAAGTATCTTTAAAGCTAATTAACATTTTTCATTTGTTTTGTTAACCAAATGGGACATAGCAAAGGAAGAGTTCTATTAAGAATGCATTTTTGTTCAGAGTAGCTGCATTCTACAGATAAAGTATTTATAAATGTGTTCTGAATGCTAAAAAAAAAGAACACAGAACTGGTTAATAGGGTATTTTGCTTGATTATAAGTAATCTACACATCATACTATGTAGACTATTAAAGGCCCAGTGAGACCTAGCTTTAGCTAACCAGTTTTGGGTATATATAATTTAGCCATGAAAACTAGTTCATCAGACTGACACTCATTCTGAATGAAAAACAAAACACATAATTGGTTTCACTTCTGTGACCGTGATTAGAGGCCTATTGATCTAGTTGATACTTTCGATTCAGCTGTTAAATGTGTTAAAACGAGATTCTTTGGGCTTCTATAATAATGCAGCAAACCTAGTAAAGCATAAAATAAAGCTAAAAAAAAAAGTGCTTTTATCTAGTGATCTTCCCACTCTAGCAATGAAAATCTCAGCAATAATTTTCAGTTGGTACTCACTTTGTTTACTTTAGCATATCTAAAAGACCCTTTAACTTGGGAATTTAAAAAATATGAATTATAATTGAAAATATTTAGAATCACACTGTGCATTAATATAGCTTTACATAAACTATATATTTTATCAATTTATCTTATAAAATTATACTAGGTAAAAAATGTGGAACTGTTTCTTATACAGACTAGATATAAACCCATAGCATAGAACCTGTTATTTTCTATATATGTTGTAAGGATGTATTCTTAAAAGACAGGAGCTAAGAAACTTGCTGCATACTTTTTTTTTTTTTTTTTTTTTTTTTTTTTTTTTTTGTGATTTTTTTTTTTTTTTTTTTTTTTTTTTTTTTTTTTTTTTTTTTTATTTATAAAAAACACATTCTTTTTTTTTTTTTTTTTTTTTTTTTTGAGACAGAGTTTCGCTCTTGTTACCCAGGCTAGAGTGCAATGGCGCGATCTCGGCTCACCACAACCTCCGCCTCCTGGGTTCAGGCAATTCTCCTGCCTCAGCCTCTTGAGTAGCTGGGACTACAGGCATGCGCCACCATGCCCAGCTGATTTTTTGTAGTTTTAGTAGAGATGGTGTTTCACCATGTTGACCAGGATGGTCTCGATCTCCCTACCTCGTGATCCATCCACCTTGGCCTCCCAAAGTGCTGGGATTACAGGCGTGAGCCACCGCGCCCGGCCCACTATTATCATACTTAATTTCACATATGCAAACGCAGATGCTCAAGGCATTGAAATAGCTTTGTAATGTATTAGACACTCAAATACAAATTTGAATCTTGAAGCCAGTTGTCTTACACCATAGTTCATGCTTTCAGCTTCTTAGATTAATTGCCATTTTGATAGAGACTAAATTTCTATCTTGACAAATGCTCAGGAAATAAAAGTGTCTGAAACATTTATAATTGGTTTCATTTGGATAGAGATTTTGTTTTTATAAGTGTCACCCAATCTTACTCTCTCCCACCCTTTCCATTATAATATAGCTAGATAATAATAGTTACAACTTCAAATATACAGATATGTAGATATAGCTTCTATATACCTACAGCATATAAAATACATTGTCTCTGGGAGAAATACATAAACATCAACTTAGTGATGAGCCTCCTCTACTCTAAATTAACCTTTTCTAGAGTAAGAAGAGTTCCAGCCATAAGAGATTACCAAAGGATTTTCTGCTAGTTTTTTATTTTCTTAGGTACATAGTAGTATAATACATATATTTATGAAGTACATGAGATATTTGGATACAGGCATACAACGTGTAAAAATCCCGCCAGGATAAATACAGTATCCACCACTGAAAGCATTTATTCTTTTGTTGTGTTATACACAATCAAATCGTGCTCTTTTCATCATTTAAAAATTTACAATAAATTATAGTTGACTACAGTCATCTATTGAGCTATCAAATACTAGATCTTATTTACTCTAACAATATTTGTATACCCATTAACCATCCTCACTCCTCTTACCTCCCCACTGAAATTCCCAGTCTCTGATAACCATCATTGTACTCTCGATTTCCGTGAGTTCAATTGTTTTTGTTTTTGGCTCCCAAAAATAAGTGTTCTGACTACATCTCTTGGCTTGGCATTCTCTGGGATTTTTAATATTACTCTTGAGACATTTCTTCTCAATACAGACTAACCATGCCATTGCTTGTAAGACAAGCATTTTCTCTCAGGTGAGTTTCTCATCACAGATATTCTCTTTCTTCTTTCTCTCCCCCTCCCCTCTCTCTCTCTCACCCTTTGATAAAATTGTGAAGGACATTTAATGGTTGAATGAAAAGGGTCAGAATGTATTAAAAAGCAACACCTACTTTCTACCTAAAAAGCCTTCAGGAAGAAAACCCGTCTTGGCTGAGGCCTAAAGATTATTTCATTAAAAAAAAAAAAAAAAAAAAAAAAAAAAAAACCTCCTTCTGTTGACTAATTTACCATTTTGATGTCTTCTCATTGCTCCATGTACCCAGTGCTGGAGCTGTGGTTATTAAAGACCCAGAATAAATATTTTAATCTCATTAAATTAGGTTTGCATTGTTTTGTCATTGTTTCAGAAAGCGATTTTTTCACCAACCCCAAGCTGTAGTTTCTATAAATATCATCTTAATTGACATAAAAAAAAAAGTCTCAATATTTTACTTCTTCTTTTTAAAAAAGATGGTACAGGTAAATTACATGGCCATGCCAAGCCTGCTGCCATGGCCAGAAAAGGCAGAGAATGCCTGTTATGGATTTTCTTTCTGCCTGTTGGATTTTACTGACACCCTTTTTCAGCAACATAGTTAACAAAGATTATTTTAAACATCCATGGAGAAATAGTGGATACTTCTAGTTCTTGCCATTCCTCAGCATGTGAGATGGAAAAACACAGCTGGCTACTTCTACTCATTTCTACTATGTTTCTGATACAAGGGCACCTACACAAACTATCCCCATCATCCAGCCTCTCATGAGAGAAAACAACTACGTCCATGTTCTTCTCTTGCACTATCTGAAATTTCTAGGACTGCTGACAGATGGTTGCGAGCTCATTTTGTTACAAACACCCTACCTCCTCTCAGTGTACCTATTCCAGAGCACACCCATCTCCTAGGCTGAGAACACGTCTGCTCCACTAGCTAGCTCACTTACCCCTTTACTCATAGATCATACATGTCATGGGAGTCAGAAGTTCTTCTACATTTGAGGTGGGGAAACTGCATGACAGCTACCCAGAGCACTATGAGCCAGGTGACTGTAGGACCAGCACTGATCTTCTTTGCATGTTTGATATATCACATTAAATCTTAATCTATTTCCTTGGAGTTTATTTCTTGGAAACATGGATTTTAAATGTAAAAGTATTCACTGTCACTGGTAGATAGTCAATTATACAGACATATTTTGTTCCGTGTATTTAGATGTATTTTAAATGACTTGTATTCTCTTTTCACAGGGATATCATTCCCTTATAAATTACTCTGAATATTGTATTTGTTCCTATTAATGCTAAATCTCTGGAGCATACATCATCATTCAGCTGAAATCAGATTTTTGACTCTGTCTTTCCCATTTTGCCTGTCACTATGACTTAGCTAGGTAATTCCAAATCATTCCTTATCTATTCAGATTTTGCTTCCTTCTTATCAGTCTGGTCAGAGGAACAAGATTCTTTTGCATACATTTCTGTTTTACCTGATTGCAACTTACACGCTATCTCTGAATCATGTCAGTTTTCAGTCAGTGTGTCCTTTTCTGTCAATAGTGGGATTATATATCACCCAGAACAATAATCTTACATTTCTTCAAGTTTTTCTATTTTGTTCAATTAGATTGCCCAATGTTTCCCACTAAACAGACACTTTACAAGCACGGCACTGCTATTTATCATATAAAATGTTTGATAGTACAATGCTATTGATGTTTTCAATTGTTGTAGTCTGTGATTATACAAGCTATGTTTCACTACTTTGATATTTCAAATTTACAGACTTCTTTCCTAAATATATTTATATACTGGTTGAATTTCTCAGAAAACATTCACATGCAATATTTTCTTTGTTTGTCACAGTACCCAATGAGTTAGGCAGACAGAGCAGATGGTGTTGGAATCACTCTTTATAGATGTGAAAGCTGTGACTCATGGAGGTTATGAGTGACAAAGTCACTCAGTTAGCAAACAAAAACACAAAAGTGATATTATTTTTTAATATAGCAAAATGATTTTGCAAATGATCATACTCCCTACATTTCAGATCTACTGACGGCAAAAGAATGTGACTTTAGAGTTATAAGGAAGGGACATATTACTGATGGACGGAGGTTTGGGAAATAAAATAGAATTAATAGCTGTAAGTAAACATGAAAGAAGATTTACAATTTTGATAGTAAAAAAAATGGCATGCTTGAATTTCATTTTTAAGAATCAACTATTGTCACTCTATTACATTCATGCATTTTTCAACAAATAGTTTTTCATTACCTACCATGTGCCCAGATTTTAATGACATATCAGTGAGCAACCTATACCAAGACCCAAGATTCAAGATCTTTTGTTCTAAAAGACAGATCATAAAAATAGAGTATACAATATTTTAGTAAACACAAAGTGAAAAAAGAAAATAAGGAGAAAATAAGCAGATAAAAAAGAAGACAGAGGTTGAGCTTAGGAAGATCAGGCAAAGTCCTTCTGAAAGGTGGCATGGGAAATAATTTAAACAAGGAGAAAATAAGCAATATGATAGTCTGATGAATAAGTTTTCAAGGCCCACTTTTTTAGCTTGAATACTTCCTACTTGCTTGGAACAATGCCATAGTTCCTAAATGTCAACATAGCATCAGAAGAGGTAAGGATTACATTTTTGGGAAATGATGAACAGAGCTGGAGTTTCTTAACTAAATGTTTATTCTTTTGCATTGTCACCATTTACGTTAGGTGAACACTTTGTGTAGAAAAACAGAGTTATATTACCACTGTTAATCCCTTGATTTGGGCTAGGAGAAGACATATGTTACTATTAATCCTCAGCAACCCACTTGAAGGTATCACTTTAGAGATGATAAAAATGTGGCTCAGAGAAGGCAGGTGACTTGCCCTTGATAACTCACTGGGATGCCAGGCTTCAATGATTATTGGACAGTTGTCTGGACTTTTAAATGCTGGTACTTGCACTTAGTTCAAAAATAAATAAAATTTTCTTATTTAAAGGGATTTTTGAGTAATTTTCTCTAACTCTTTGTTACTGGGTAGATTGAGAAACTAAGTACTTCCAATGAAGAGGTAGTCACCACTTCTTTAGAAATGGTTTTATTGGAGGGTGACTTATGCATTTGTAAATATCCATACTGCATGTGAGAACTGCATTTTTTACATTAATGATTCATGTTGCTAACATGTAAAAATGCAATTTAAAATTACTAAAAGTTATCATGTTATCAGCTAAAAATAACTTCTATCAGAAACTAATGAAGTAACCTATATTTCCTCCAAGACTTTTTTTGTACAAATGTATACATATAAATAATTTTTATAAAAATGAGTTCCCGTTACATACTCCATTGTATTTTATTGAGGCTGTGTCTTTAATAAATAGAGCTCTTTATTATTATTTATATTTATTATACTGTAGTAATCTTGTATTTAAATGGCCAATTTCCTACTGCTTCACCTTTTGTTTTATAAAGAACATTGCTGTCTATTTCCATATACAACATTATTTACTTATCAAACTATTTACTTCAATTGATTTTTTCCTGATATTCCATTGTGACCCATTCTTTTCTTCTGGCTACTTTCCATAACATAAGAAAAAACCAACTTCCTCTCATCCCAGTCACAGTAAAGCTGAAAATTTACATACTTTACCTTAGTGATAGACACATTTTATTATTAATTTTTAGAATTAGTAGTAGTCATCATCATCTTTCTTCTATAAAGATACATTGACTTCTATAACACATTTCTGAATAATGTTTAAAGTTAAACTAACTTCAAATTTCTAGCAAATATAATTGGAAAGTAAATGGGGATTATGTTCTTAAAATACAGCAAATATTCAGTTCTACTTCTTTCATCTCTCTCTCTTCCTCTAGTGCCTGTCTTTGTTTATTCTAAATATTTTCCCAACTCCTACTTGCATTGATATTGACTTTACTTCTCCTCCCACATCACCTTCCACATCTATTCATCCATCATTTCAGTAGGTCTCTGTCTCTTCCATGTGATTCAATCCAAAGTTCCTGCATATGTCTGATATCTCTCCATGTACAGCCAAGTCCCAGGTAATGAGATGACAATGACAAGATTCCTCTTAATGGTTAAGGGTTAAAATGGCTAAGAAATTCATTTTTTAAGATGTTTAATTCTCTTCCAAATAACGTCTAAGATATCTTCATAACGATAGCATACCATAGAATTGATAGGGAGAGGGTCAGGGAAGTGCTGGGTAGAGAAGTGTGGGGTCCCTGGGGACGGCTCCACCCTCGGGCCTGTGAGGACAGGCACTCCCATTTTCAAGGCCAAATGTTGCATTTTCCAAGACCCCTCGGCCCATCACACCTCCCCATCATGCGCCCATATAAACCCAAGAGATGTACACACAAGCAGCTGGACATGGAGGGAAGCAGAAGAGCCCGTCGACAGCAAGATGATGTTAGACGATGTGGAATTTGGTCGGGCTGTCAGAGGACAGTCTCACAGCTGGGCGGCCCAATTCCAGAGAAAAATCACCTTCCCTCTCCCTTTCTCTTTGGGGTCCCCATTCACCTGGCTGCGAGCAACTTCCATCACTCAATAAAACCTTGCATCCGTCCTCCAAGCCCACGTGTGATTCGATTTTTCCGTATACTAGGGCAAGAACCTGGGATACACACAGAAAGCCCTTTGTCCTTGTGACAAGGCAGAGGGTCTAATTGAGCTGATTAACACGAGCCACCTGCGGACAGCCAAGCTGGAAGAACACACTGTAACACACGCCCACTGGGGCTTCAGAAGCTATAAACACTCAACCCGCGAAGCTGCCATGGCCTGGGACCCCACACTCTCTACGACCTGCCAGTCTGCTGGCTCGCCTTAGGGGTTTGAGCAGTGGGGCACCGAAGAAGCTAGTCACACCTCTGCTGCATGCCCCGTAAGGAGAATAAGGGAACTCCTCCCATTTCAGAGATGAAAAACATGAGATGCTTCTGGAAACAGGAATCTGTTGCAGAGGCTTGAGGTGAATAGGTAGTGGTTGTGAAATTGTATACAAATCACAGCCTGCTTTGACAACACTGAAATCAAACCTGACAATTAAGTAGGGTAACTTTGTAGTTAGAGAAATATCTCTCTTTAAATACAGAACTGGAAAGAATTGGAGACCTAAAAGCATGTGCGTTGTAAACATTTTTTACTAATAAATAAATAAATAAGCCTGAAAGTAATACAAAAGCAAACAGGAAGAACAGCACTGAAAAACTGATCATATTCCCACTATATTTCCTTCTCCCTTCAAATGTATCTTTCTAAGAACTATTTTTCACATGCAATCTATTTAAAAAATCAATGATCAAGCAGGTAAGGATCTTTATGCAAGTGACAGGATTCTTGAATTAAGTACCTATTTGAGTTTCCCCTAGAAGTATAACACATTGTACACAATTTTTTAGAGTTAAAGTCTGTAGAAATGTACTCATACTTTATAGACAGAAAGGTAAGACATAAGTGAAAACAGGACAAATAATAATAATACAAACCTATTTGAAATTTCAGTGTAAATATCTATAGAGATTCTTCAAGGGAAAGCAAGGAACATGCTCCAAATATGAAGATCTAAGCCTCAAGAACTTTATACGTTGTAATTCTGAACTTATTTATACATATTTTAGTCACACACTTAATAACTATGGTTATCCGATTATCATAGCAAACTAGTGGTAGTAAGAGAGAAGCTAACTACTAATAGATATCTATAATGGAAGCAACATATAAAATTACAAATCAGAAAAATATTTTTTCAGTGAGCACTATAGTTTTAGGTAACCTATTATCAATAAAAATATAACATGATTAGAGCCACCCTGTAATTTAACAGTTGAAAAACTTCTATCAGTAGCAATTGTACTAAGCAACCAAGAAAATTACTAAGTTATTTATTTCAAAAGTAACAGACATATACTATTTTTGGTAACATATCTATCCACAATGGGTAAAATAAGAAAACATTTAATATCAAAAAAGTACATCTTCATTAAGCCAGAAAGCTTAGGCTACAGAATTATTTCCCGAAGGTTTTGAGAAGCAAAGATTTTATTTAATGGAAAAGAATTTGAATAACAATAAAATAATAATATACCGTAGGGAAAAACATGATCAAGGCTTTGAATGAAATATATAGGCAATTGCTCTAGGTGCTCAGAAAAACATCAGTGTGATAAGAGGTTACACTCATGACAGTTTTCATCTAGGTATCAAAGGATAGAGAAGATTTGGATAGGAAAACAAAAAAAGAAAATTTGATGAGGTTAGAATTGCAGATGCTTTATGTAGAATTTTAATAACTGCATTGCCTATTTGAAAGGCAGAGAGTAAAAAGCAATAGCTGACACTTAGAGTGTTCGTATGTAGGAATGGTGAAATGTACGAACACGTGGGAAGAGTCTTTGAAATGTAAGGTTGATGTCTTTTGTATTTTAACACTCAGGAAATGAGAATTTATTAAATGCTTTGCTTTACAGAGAAATGATGCAATAAAAACAGTACTAGAGGAGTTGAATGTGGCACTATTTAGGTTGGGGAGAAATTTAATTGGTATAAAATGTAGAGGGAAAATAATTTTGCAAGGGATAAGACTATTAAGAAAGGTATTAATAGTAAGCTAGAAATGAAATTGACAGTTTCCATGGGAATAGAAGGCAGGGAACACTTCTCAACTCCCAGAGTGTTCAGAGGTGGCCCCACTTGTTTTGCAAATTAGGAATCTCAGAGAGAAGAGGCCTATAACTAGCTCAAGGTCACACCCCTAATCAATGCTGAGACCAGAGTAGTGTCCTGGTTCTCAGCCCAAGGATATTTTCTATTTTGATATCTTTTCAAATTAGGTTTCTTTAATTTTATTCTAAAAAGCGTTACCCTTGAGAAACCTGGCCAGAAGCCAAGAAATTGAGATTTCATTTCCTGAAATACCCAGAATTGTTTTCTTCTTGTCACTTAACCTGACTGTGCCTTTTCCTACACCTCTTTAAGTACTAAGAACATTTCTGCTAGATAATAGTTGAGGAAAAATGACATTTTTCTAAGAATGAGGCAGTATACATGGGACTTGCAAATGTAGCCTGTTATGACATACACAGAAATCAGATAATTTTCTTCATGTTGTCAGGGATTTTTCCATGAATATTATAAAAGAAGATCCACGTTATTAACAAAAATATGTTTTTCATATAGATGATTTTAATTCAATCTCCAAGGAAACTTAGGTTTCCACTAAGGCAGCAATAAATTTGCACAAAAA
>NW_016107689.1:1771431-1795864 GCF_001604975.1 Cebus imitator | reverse complement strand
AACACAAGGGATGTTCTACAGACCGTTTCTGACCCTGTGTCATCCAGTAACATGTACCCTCCCTTTTCTTCTTTTGCTGTGCTCCTCGGTTCATTTACTTTAGTGCCGAGTCAGCAAATATCTTTTTATGAAAGCTGAACTAAGTATGTTTTCTTCCCCGAGTTAAGATATCTTTAACCTGCTATTTGACAACACCAACACATTTTATCCTTTTAGTGATTTGTTCTGTTTTTTATTTTTATCGATTTTACTTGTGACAATATAACATATTCTTCTTGAGGCATTATTTTTTGTTTCCCTCTGACCTAGCTCCAATTATTTCCAAGATTCTTTCTTGGGGTTCCCTGTTGGATTATATCTCATTTTATGTTTATGCTTTCATTTGGTAATACTGCTTGGTTTTATGACTGATTTTGCACCCCTAAATTCCCAGAATCCCTCATGCAAAGTGAATGTTTTTTTTGTATCCTCAAGACAGTCCTCAAATAAAGTGCAACACTGATAATCTAAAAGGGGTCAGCAAGACGGACTGCAATGGCCTTTTCTCTGTTCTTTTAAAGCCATGTTGTTCCCCCAGGTGCTGTGTTTCTCTAATAGAGTTTTCAATTTACTTTATGCTGTTGTCTTTTTGTGATCTGGAAATAGGGAGTATGAAATAAACCAAAACAGAGATTCCTATTAGAGCAGTACTTCGAGACACTTGTTATTATTGAACCCTGCTATGGTTTTATGTTCTAACCTTTATTATTTTTGGCACATTTGTGGTTTGGTGCTTAATTATCTTGAAGAGTTCAATACAAGGAAAGGATTGACTTGACAGGTAGACAGGGCAAAGCAATGGATAACTTCAGAGAAGGAGGAATTAGAGAGACAAGCCAGCCAGCAAATGACTGTGACTAGGTAGTCTGTCAGCAGGTAACAGGGTCCTGGGAACCCATCTAAGAGAATGAAAATAGAAAGACAAGATCCACATTATCAAAGAATAGGCTACTAATACACATATTTAGGGACATAGACACAATAATTAACCGAAGACAAAAACAAAACTTGGCAGAGTCCAGTTATTAAATCTAGAATATATGTCAGAATGGGTTTTAGAAATATGAGAGTCTCCTATGTGTGGAATTAGGGTCACAATAATTTGAGTGGTTCTTAGTCATGGAAACCTAACCATGATGTCCCGATAATAAGCTTCTCACTGTTTCCTCTTTTTCTAAGGTCAGGATTGGCCTAGAGTCTCTTGCCAGTCTAAATCTTCAGATGTGTTGAAATGTCCTAAATGTAGTCAGAAAAGGATGGAGAACTGACTACCTGGACATATCATGAGAAAGTATTCAATTCAAACACAAAGTTAAAAATGAAATACAGAGGGAAAAACTACAAGAATAACTCAAAGAGTAAATAAGTATTGATAGTCAAATTAAAACATGGAAAACATTAAATAGGAGAGAATTATTCTAGAGTTCCTCTGATTAAAAATGGCAACCATTTTCAATTAGTCTCTATTCCACAAAAAAACTACCTTTTATTGCGTATAACATATTATTTCCTGGCAATCCAACAGTACTTCACATATAGAGTAGTGTGTCGGAGGAAGCAAATTCAGCCATCTGTGCACGAGTCTTCTCCCACTATTTTGAACAGAACTTGAACAGGCTTTGTACAAGTAGGCCTTTGGGTTGTCCTGAGTCCATGTCCACTGTGTATGGCCCTCTGGCCCTAACAGATTACCTCATGAGAACTGTGAGGATGGAGGTAAACTGTTTTACGATGTGGATATTAAATTCCACAGTGTGGGTTTCACATCAAGGTACTCCTCTTACTAGCCACATGACCTTTACACTTGGAGCCTCAAATTTCTAATCAATAAACTAAAAAGTACATAATCTGCCTTATGAGGATTATAAAAGCAGACACACGAAAAGTACATGGAGCATATTGGTTGCAAAATAAAGTGTAGTTTTTCTTACCCTACATAAGTATGAAATATGTTTAAGGATTAAATATCAGTTCCTCCCTCTAAATGACAAAGGTGACTTGTTTCTCCTCTGTAATAATTTTATGTTTGAGATATAGATCCATACTTTCTATGTACGCTACGTGATCTGTGAGATTAGCTGTTGTTACTTAGTTTGCTTTGTCATTATTGTTGTATTTAGAACATTGTTGGATTTCTAAAAGTCCTGGCTTTGTGTTTACATTTATGATTGAGCATCCTAATTGATCACTATCAGCATGATCAGTATTAATAGATAGACTTTCCTGCCTTAGTCAATGTGAAGGTCCCTTTGTTTACCCTGGCAGTAAATTGATATTTTTCCAGGAAAAGGGGAGTGAAACAAGGGATAGGAGACACTAGGCTCAGCAGGAGTTTCTTTAGGGCATGCAGTGAACTTGTTTTCCAGCTGCCAGTATCGCAACCCATGGCAAGAGTGAGGATAGGAGGAAACTGCTTCAAGGACCCACCTGAGAATTTGCTGTTAATAAACTCCACTTTAGCTTTAATCTAGAATTAAAATACGGTGTCTCCTTTTTCTGCAAAGAGGTATACAGAGATTCTCATAGTCCTTTAAAGGTGTAGCTGAGCATCTGACATCAACTCCAGTCATGGGATGAGTCCCAAGATTTTTTAGGAAAATATCTTGTTTTCCGAATTTCTCTCTTATACTCAGTGAGTATCAGAAGATCCATAGTTCTTAGAGTTTTGCCAGCAATCTTATCCCACTAGATACACATTTTCCAGAGTGCCTCACTCTTCTTTTTTAATTAATAGCGCAATTCCCAGATTTCCAGTGTTGTGATGGATTTATTTCATTTAAAGGGTTATTTGGCAATGAAGAAAAGGTAAACACATTTTCCACCAAATCTGTTTACACTTATTATTCATTAAGGTTATTACTTTATATTATTTGAACACGTATACTTTATTAAAAGTCTAAAAAATGACAGCTATAAATATACTTTTATCAGAATTTTAATCTAATACTACCGGGTACTCAGAAATGTAAACATTGAATCTATGTGTTTTTCATTTGAAATTGGTTAGTTCATATGAGATGGGTTAGTCTGAAATGAGCTTTTTTCCCTAAAAATTGATATAAGCAGAACCTCTGAAATTTATGTTTCCTATGTACATGTGTGTTAGTGAGTTACAAAGAAACTCCCTATGACCTCATAATAAAATTATTTAAATCTGTTATTTAAAAATACATTTTATTGTGACATTGGGTTTTAGGTAAAGTCATTTTTAAATAATCACAGTGCAATAATGACAAAGTAGTTATTAGAGATCTTCATATTAATTCTCCTGATTTGCAGATGAAGAAACTCAAAACCCTCAAGGTTGCAGAAATTGTGTTAGTCGCTGGTGTATTAAGCTAATCTACTACTGTATAAATGCTAACCAAAAGCAAAATTTCTGGGGCAACTTAGGGGAGTAACACAAAGGTTTATTTTTTCTTAATCCAATACAACTTAATCTTAAAATCAAATTAATCTACTTACAATTATAGTAATATTTTCAAAAGTGTCATTTTATTTATATATATTTATATATATATTTATTGATTTATTTTTGTATATGAAGATTGCTATTAGCTAAAGTTGTATTCTGGGGAGACTGAGTTGAAGAGACTTGAATACTAAAGCCTCTCTTTTTATTCAGCTCCTGCTATGGACTGAATTGTGTCTCCTCTCCAAATTCATATGTTGAAACACTAACACCCACTGCCTCAGAATGTAGTGGGTGTTAGTGTTTGGAGCTATGGCTTTTACAGAGGTAAATAAGTTAAAACGAGGCTATAAGGGTGTACCCTAATCAAATCAGATTGCTATCCTTATAAGAAGATGATACTGGAACACACAGAGAGATGCCAGGAGTGCCCAGGAAAACCATGTGAGGACACCAATAGGGTGGCCATCTGCAGGCTAAGCAGAGAGGCGTCTGTGGAAATCAGCCCAGCCGGCACGTTTAGCTCCAACTTCCAGCCTCCAGAATTGTGAGACAATAAATTTCTGTTGTTTAGAGCACTGCACCCAGTCTGTGGTATTTTGCTGTGGCCCTAATAAACTAATACACCTGGGGACATCAACGGATATAATTATAGCAAGAACCTGTTAAACTTTAATTTGAGAATGACTGTATATAGAATATTTAAAAATTAAAGTTTCTTAGAGAAGCAATAGGTGAAGAGGTTCTATAGAATTGTGGTCAGCTTAAAATTTCACATTTTTTCTTGCTGATTCTTTAAAGGTACTGCAATCTTACTCCACCTATTTAAAAATTAACTATATGACAATTCACCTACTGCAACACTATCATCACACAGAACATTTAAGGAAAAAAGTAGAGCAAGATACCTCTTAGTGGTCACATTATATGTCACAAAATATCTATACAGTGTAAATATTCTACCCATGAAGAGTCTCACAGAGACTCTGTTATTGGCTCTTACATTAAACACAATCTGAGACATGGTTAAATGCTTTTTGAATTGACAGCACAGTGTAACATCAAATTAAAAGTGGGGAGATGGACAAATAAAGAGGGGCACACTGACAGTCATCCAGTGCAATTTGTATCATTACATTAATTTTAAAAAGCAGAAATTGTAAAACATCAGGCTCCACTTTTATCAGCCACTAAATATAAAATTTTACACATTAGTGCCCTTAAAACTTGGTGTAGGATTTTATTTTATTGCAAATTTATGATACTGTATATTTATTTTTATTTTTCAAAATATATGTTGAGTTACATATAAGATATAACCTTGAGTAAACAATACGTTTTAAAAATTAATCATTCTGAAGAACCAGATATATTTCTACATGGTTCCGAGTTTAAGAAAAATTCATTTATGTTAATTTTGAAAGACTTTATTCTAAAACTCTATTATATTTTTCTGCTATCATAAACAGTGTACAAAATGTAATTATGTCTTTATTGATCTCAGATTATCATTATGGAATCAACTATGAAACCATATATGCAGTAATTTATTATAAAGCTAACATAATCTGTACTCCATGTTACTCCTCTCCTCCTTCCTCTTTTCTGTATATCATCTGTCTCACAGAACTCACATCATATATTTAGATTTACAGACATGAACACACACATATATATATCTGCTTTCTCATTAGCCTTAATTTCATTTCCGATTTCAGATTCTCATAGGTAAAATAAGGAGAGGCAACATCCATAACTCTAAACTATTTAATAATAAGTCAGAAAAACAAAACAATAAATGTGGCAGAAGTTTTTCATTAGCTTTGATAAAAAAACATGGATAACAACGTACAGTAGTTCTAAACTTAGTTGGCCTGAACTCTTTAAATGACCAAAGTAGAGGAAAATGAAAAATCTTGAACATCAATTGAGGCTCACAAATATACTGCAGCACTAAATATAAATACTGAATATACTGTTTAGGCTCACAGATTCATTGCATAACTAAACAGACTTATAAACATTTTTTTCAGTGTAGAATAACAAGTAGTTAGGGAAATCATGGGGAAAACTTCACAAGGAGTCTAAGTCTGATTAGATAATGGACCCACTCCAGCCTGTCCACTCCACTTGAAGGCTTTCTTTTGCCATCCAACAGTTTAGGGAAATACATATATATATATATCACAAAAAGATAGAACTGCAAATAACCAAGGAAAGCTTTAAGTAAATTTTTTAATGCAATTTTGGTGAAACATGCCTACAGTGGGAGAAGTGCAGTTGGATATTTTACTTTCATCTTTAATTTTAGGGCAGTTTTATTAGAGAAAAGAAAGTTCTTGGCAAGCCTGGAAGTCTTTTCTTAACCCTATCCTGTTAAACACTTCTCATGCTGATTTAATGCTGGTAAAATTTTGAAAGAACATATGTGGGAGAGAAAGACAAAGAAAAATCTATTTTCAATGAATGATCTGCAACCTGTACCAATGAAGAGATTTTTTTTATTTTAAAGGGAGGTGGTGTCGGTAGTCTGTGTGCATGTGTAACATACAAATCTAATCTTTTCCCTCCCAGGATTCCACTGTTCTTATAACTTTTTCTTTACCATTAACTATGGCCACAAAGCTCTACATGACATGACACTTGCCATCTTCATCAGCTTTCTGAACACAAGTCACAATAGATTTTTTTTTTTAATTACTCAAAATCACTGTGCAGCTAATGGCCTTAGGGCCACTGCCTGGAATTTATTTTGCTGGAATCCATTTTCTCCCACCCACACCCAGGTAATTCCTAACTATCCTTCATGACATATTTAAGCATCATTTCTGAAATTTTAAGAACTTCCTGAACTTCCCCTGTCAGAGGTCCTCACAACTATTCTGCATTTCTTTATGACAGTACCATCTGAATTAAATTTAGATTGAATATTGCACTATGTTAAATGACACACCACTGTTAAATTCCATACTCACCCTACACAGGAATGTATTGCTACAAGAACAAACACTGTGTTTTTCTTGCTCACCAATGTGGTGCTGGCTACTATTTTAACGATACAGTGAGGACAACCAATAAATGCATGTGAGTGAATAAGAGAATGGTACAAAGGGCAGAAAACAACAAAATTATAAGAAAGAAGAGTACATCTAATAGAAAAATCAACTGTCCTAACACAGGATACGGAAAGTTATTTTCATAGTGATAATCCTTAAACTTATCTAGGGTTTAAGAAAACTAGAATTCACTGTATGTCCAGAGAAGTACAGTGCTGTGTCAGTCAGGGTTCTCTAGAGGAACAGAATTAATAGGATAGATGTATGTATCAAGGAGAGTTTATTAAGGAGTATCGAGTCATAAGGTGAGGTCACACAACAGGCCACCTGCAAGCTGAGGAGCAAGGAAACAAGTCCAAGTACCAAAACCCCAAAAGTAGGGAAGCCGACAGTGTAGCCTTCAGTCTGTGGTCGAAGGTCCAAAAGTCCCAAAGCTGAAGAATTTGGAATCCAATGTTTGAGAGCAAGAAACATCTAGAATGGGAGAAAGATGGAGGCCAGAAGGCTAAGCCAGTCTAGACTTTCCACATTCTTCTGCATTCTTTTATTCGGGCCATGCTAGCAGCTGATTAGATGGTGCCCACCCATATTGAGGGTGGATCTGCCTTTCCCAGTCCACTGACTTAAATAATAATCTCAGCTGCCAACACCCCACAGACACACCCAGAAACAAAACTTCACATCCAATCAAAGGACACTCAGTGTTAACCATCACAAGTGCCAATAACAATCTTATTCAAACTATATTAAGAATAGATTTTACCATACCAGCAACAGCATCAATCTTTAATTCTAAATATCAGAATTAAATAAACCATTAAAATACTAAAGAAAGGCAGAGGTTTATGCTATATGTCATAGAGTATTTAGCAAGAGAATTTAGCAGATACGAAAGCATTTCCAAATATCTGAAGAGCAATTATGGCAAAGGGATTCAGACTTACTCTGTATAGCTAGAGAAAACAACTGGAATAAATGTGTGGTTCAAAAAAAGAAAAGACATTAAAATGCTAAGCCAATCAAAATTAGCTATTACCTTCTGGGATATTGAGCTTCTCTCACAGAAATCCCTGCAGCACTGGTTACATGACCAAGCACGCATCTAGGATCTGAGCTAGGAGGAACTGGGAGGAGATTCTGAAGTTTTTACGACAGTTTTTTACAGCTGACATGAAAAAATGTTGGTAACTCTTACAATTCCAAAGATTCTGATTAAAAGCAAACTTAACAGCATGCTATAAATCTTTGCCCATGTAAATGATGTACACAAACCTCTACCCCCATCTCGCTGTGAACTATCGGGAAGAAAGAAATTTATGTTTTAAGCTAACATCACTATTAAAATTAGGTTGCAGAGATAAGGTTTTGAGTAACATCCCACAGTTTGTACTGTATTTAAAGTAATGTTATTTCAAATTTGTAGTTGAAAAAAAGATGTCTGAAACAGTTCTGCTTGGAGAAACTTCTGGGAATTTTACTATTATAGGAATACTATTTTGAACTAAGCCAATTGATTCCATATGCTCCTGGAGAACTGCCCATTAGCATATGTCAATGTTTAGAAATTTTTGTTGGGGCATCTATATTTCTTGAAAAGATTTTGAAGGCCAGGAATGGTGGCTCATGCCTATAATTCTTGCACTTTGGGAGGCAGAAACAGAAGATTGCTTGAGTCCAGGAGTTCTCGACCAGCCCGCACAATGTAGTGACACCCCATCCCTACAAAAAATAATACTGATAAAAAGAAAAGATTTCCAAGATGTTTCTGTGTCTAGAATGACCTCAAATTTATTCTGATTGGCTGATTTATTAACCTCTCAATTAACTATTAATAGATCAGTGAAATTTAACTTCTATTAAGCCAAATTAATTTATAATTGTGCATGTTTTGTAAATGTTTGTATGTATATAATTTAACATAATAGATCAGGGTGTTGAGTTTAAGACAAAACTTACGATGGAAGGAATTATTCCATTTTAAAGGACTACTGACCATAGCATGTCACCTTTACCCTCCCATATGTACAACTCCCCTGAGATGTCTGTAATTATCAAAAAAGTGGGCTGTTCTGACTAAAAGGATCATGAGCAAGATTTCTTGTTGTAGTTTATCATGGATGTAATTTCCATCAGTTTTGTTTTTGTTTTCTGAATACTATGAGGCTTATAAAAAACTTCCCAATTTAACATATCACATACTGATTGATAAACCCATTATCAAATCTGTTGTTGTGTTTTGAATATAAGGATGTTAATTATGGTCTCTTTGTCCTCAAGAGTCTGTACAAACCATTTAAAATTAAGGCTATGTGCCAAATGATTCTCTCCAAAACTAAGCATGGCTAAATTAAAAATTCATATGGATTATTTTCATATGTTGCAATAATTGTTTCCCATATTGACATTTTTATGAATGTATGCCTATATATTTGTCAGCATACTGTTATGAGGGAAATTTAAATTATCATTAGCCGCAGACTACTATCATCATTATCTAATTATCTCCCATTTTCATTTGGCATGTTTATGTTCAAATGTTATCCTAAGCCATAGCATTTCAGGTTTTCATATCAATGTTTCAGAAGAGTATGTGTTTACCAGAAGAAACACTTAGAAGAGTTCTGCCTTCATATTTTTCTTAATATTAGTATTTAAAATAGAATTTAGTTAGAGGGGACATCTAGCTTTTACACAATTGAAAATATTGCTTTAGAATAAACTATCTTGAATATATATATTTTTTTAATTTGACGTGGCTTTGATATAACATTTTGATGTCCTTAAGAACATTTTTTTTTCTTTTTATTTCACTCTTGTGCAAATGTTTTACTTAGGTCACACTGTTGTAAAACTAAATTAATTCAGCTATAACTTCACAGTAAAATTCATTCATAATACTTGTAAAATATTTTTGTTAGAATCATGTGGAATCTTAACTTTTGAAATTAAAAATTTCAAGAGGCTACATTAAATTTGTTTGCCTTGGTTACAAGGAGGCAGTTGGTCATTCCTGATTTGAAAGTTTTCTATATTGTTAAGAAGGATAAATTTAAGAATTTGATTTTTCTTTTTTTCATGTTATTTCAATTTATTTTCATATGATTGTTTCAATTTATTTTCACCTTTTATTGGTTTTATTGGTTGACCTCCTTTACCTTGCCTTGATCATCGACTTAGCATTCTTGTATCTGTCTCATGAGAGACAATTAAATCTTTACTTCTGCTACACATCTTTTATAAATATACTGGTTTAAGTGAAAAAAAATAGGAGCAGTGCTGAAGAAATATGAAAGTTTCTATCATGGGTCAGACAGTACAAATGTAATCAGAGAAAGGAATATGGGAGAAAAATAGAAAAGAGTTGAAATACAGTAACTGAGAAGAGAATTACTACTATCTCCACTACTGTCCACACTAGAGTAATTCAAAAATGGGGCAGAGTTGAAGACAGTAGGAGAAGCCAGCATATGATGAATGCCTGAACGTACTATGAAACAAGAGGAAGGGATTAGTGTTTCCTAAGCAATTGAAACCTGCTTCTGCAATACTGGCTTTAGTTAGCTTGAATAGGTGTTATATCTACCGGTTATTTGATGGTGAGGATGTCCAACAATGATGGACATATTTACCTCACTACAGTAAATATTGTATTATGTATATTAAATATTTCATTTTACTGTGTTCCTCTTGCTGCAGGTCATCATTGTATTGCAAACCTCCATTATCTATGAGTATGTTGATGAATTTGCCATCATTTTGATATAGAAGGATTTGAGGAAATTTAATAAGATATGGTGATAGATAGGTTCCAGTATCTGACATTAATCGCCTCTTAGTGAAAGAGAACGAGTGTAATATGAGAAGTGTCAGGCCATGGGTAGAATAATATTAGTGAAAGTTTAGCCAAGTTGGTAAGGCATGTTTCTCAAGACTCTCAATGATTTTGTATTAGTATCCAGATAAATCACCTTTCAAGTTAAAGTAGCAAGTTATTCCAACTGATCTCGTAGCAAAATTAATAAATAAATAAAACATCCACATTGGGTAACGTTCACAAGCCCTGAATATCTGGTTTTTGAGAGAGTAATTCATGAGCGTAGTCTCCAGTCCTTGAAGGATGTATTCCTTCATCAATTATTTGATGAAAACCTATAATTATAAGGTATTTTTTCAAATGTTGTGAATATCAGAGAACAAAATTGATAAAAAAAAATTTCAGTTGGGAATTTAATCCAAGTGGGATGAAGCAAACAAATTAAAAACATGAATACATAAAATATATTGTATGTTAAGTGGTGGCTACGTGACAGAAAGTCAGCAAAAGGGAACAGAAAGTTTACGAGTATGTTATACACTTTTTATACAAAGAGGTCCAAAAAGTTATTTCTAAGAAGCAACATCTTGTTAGGGACATTCAAGAGCTATGGAAGTGAGCACATGGGTATCTGGGTAAAATTATGCCAGTCTGGGAATAACAAATGCAGAGATTCCGAGGTGAAAGCAAATCAAAATCATTTGTGTTAAAGGAAGGAGTTAACTAGAGTAGAGCAAACTGAGTAAGGAACAGATGGGAGGCAAGGATGCCACAGAAAGAAGAAAGGATGCATGAAAGGTGGGACCTTGATGATGACTGAAATCACTTTGGCTTTTCTCTGCACAAGATGTGAAAGGTAGAAATTACGGAGCAAAGAAATAACAGATATCTGCTTAGAAATAAAGCAGAAATAAAGATTTCTGCTTAGAAATATTTTCTAAGCAGATTATGTAGATTATTTATCAAGACTGGAGTAAATGGGCAGAGAAGAAGGCTCAAGTGATCCTCCTACCTCAGCCTCCTAAATTACTTAGATTATAGGTATGAGCCATTGCACCTGGCCAATAGACACCTTACTAGAAGAAAAGGTGCACAAATTTATTAACATGTATATGAATGCAAGAATTCTGAAAATATGAGACTTGAAGGGCCAGATGGTTTAACTTTAAATATTTATACTTTTTTCATAGGGTGGGATGTAAATGAGGGAAAGTAGGTAATTTTAGGGGTCACAAATGATTTTCAGGGGGCACAAATGAGACCAAAGAACAATGGCCTGCATAATCCTCAGTGAACTAATGCAAGAACAGAAAACCAAATACCGCCTGTTCTCTCTTATAAGTGGAAGCTAGACATTAAGCATCCATGGACATAAACATGGACATAAAATACTGCAGACTACTGGAGGGATGAGGGATGGGGACATTGGGTTAAAAAACTACCTACCTTACCTACCTGTTGGGTACTATGCTCACTACCTGTGTACAATGTATCTATGTAACAAACCTGCACATGTACCTCCTATATATAAAAGTTGAAATTTTAAAAAAAGAAAGAGAAAGTAACCTGGGACAGAGTTGCTCTGAGCTCTGTGGGAGGTGGCAGCAAGGTGCGAGGCAGAATTTCATCATAAGCAAAAGTTGTTTTCTTATGCAGATAGTCTCCCAGGTCTCAGACCTGCCCTCAGAAGAACAAGTGAAAAATCTTTCTGGGTCTTTAGTATTGCCTCTTTTCTAGTAATTAATCTTTCTTTGTCAAAACTAGCAAGAGTCTTCAGGTAATTGAATTTCTTTTGGAAAGATTTTTTAGCAGAGAAGGAAATAGCAGATAGAGTCCCTCCCTGCAGCTGGGGGAAGGGAGAGAAGCAAAAGAGGGTTAGCATGTTTTTGGTTCTGAAGCAGCTTTTGTGACCTACTAATTTATTTTAATTCAAAGTGTTCTGCCTCCCAAAACACCACACTTTGGGGTATGATCCCCTGCACCCTAACAGTGGTCATAAATCAATGAATACCTCATGAATTACATGTGATGCGTAGAATGTGGGAAATCTACTGACTACTGACCAAGGCTGCATTAGTATTTTCTTCAGTTTGACTAAATTTTAGGCAGGTTTCTTCCTGACCCTAGGCCCTGACATCTTCTTTCTAAGGGCATTTACTTTATAAAGATTATAAATTCTTTCTCTGTTCCTTTGAAATACAAATCTTTTCAAAAGCCTTTTACTAGTTTTACAATGTCCAAATGTCTTCCTCAAAGACCTGTGAATGATCTCTTTGAAATGTAAACACTGAGAAAAAATAGCACTCATATCTCCCAGTCTCTGTGAGGAAGCAGGAGCCTGACTTTCGTAAGCATCGATTAGCACCAAAAACAGACAGCCTAATCAAAGAAAAAAACATCTGTATAACATAATATAGACATATATATTCATAAATATATACACATATATGTATAAACTTAAGGAAGTATTTGAATTAGACAAACTTTCTAAGACTATAAAATGCTGATAATTCTTGCTTAGAAATTTTATCCTCATAGAACGAGTAAAGGCAGAACTATAGTTTCACCATAACATCGTCTTGCCATATACCATCTTTGCTTCTTTTGCCCTAGATATTTCTAATATTTTCTATATATTACAGTCACTTAATATTATAGCAACAGAAGATTCTTAGAGTTACACAACGACTTTGCTTATATTTGTTTTTCAAATGAAGGGAGTTTGTAAGACTTATGGTCAAGTACATTTCCAGGTAGAGAAAATGACCTGCCTTTCAGTAAGTCAACACTGGACATTGTTTCCTAGTCAGCGTCCATGAACACTGCTCTAAACACAAGCAATATGTTGACTGTGACTTGCTTTTATATAACGTTCCCAATTTCACTTAGCTCTTACCAACTAAAAATTTTTAAACGTATAGTAAGAAGCTATTGATATATATTTTATTTTTCTAGTTAAGATTATGTGGATTTGCATGTTAAAATTTATTAATACTATTATAATTATCCCATCATCAGGAGTACCTATTGTTCAAAGTTTGATGCATAGTCTTTGAGAATTTTTTTGCTGATATTAAAAAGTACATAAAATCATATTTTAACACATAGCTGTCTGAATTTGTATGAATTTTCTTTTGACCTACTAAGTCTTCCTTTCTAGCACTTCTTTCTGAAAATTAGTTTCAGTATTCATTCTTATTAACATCCACTTGTCACGAGCTTCTTTAGATTTCTCTGTTATTGAAGACTCTTTCTCAGGAACATATTTTAGCTTAGAATTTCTACATAATGCTTATTTCAATAGTGAAGCTCCATTCCTTGGCATTTATAAATCTATCTGAGGTCAGTGGGGGAAATATTTAATATTGCATAAAGCTGTTGATGTCTTCAGTTTCCCAATACCAAAACAACAAGCTTAGTAAGGCAGAGCCTAGATGAAATTTCCAATTCTATAATGTTCAGAGTTACTCAAGCCCTGCTTCACTCTACTTTTGGCACAGGTGGGCATGTATACTCATATCCACTATAAGAAAAATGAAATCCAAAACAAACATTAGAATGAAAAACTTCTAGAAAACTTTAGTTTAATTTTCCAGAAATATGACATTCCAATTTAGTTTAGTCTGTTTCACTCCTGTTCATTAAGTTAAATTTAATTGACTTAAATTGGCCTGGATGCGCATAATTCTGGGAGGAAGACAGGGTGACCTACAATTCAGAGGAAAATCTGTGCTTTTCTGAGCTGCTTGTTATTGGTGAGAACCTGGAAGGGAATCATCCTCAGGGTGTGATTATCTGTGTGTTTTCTTGCCTCATTTCTCCCGTAGGTGTGTAAGCTTGTGGGAGGTAGGAATTGTATGGTTTTCTTCTTTAAGTTTCCTTATGTTTAGCAAAGACGTTGGTACACAGACACTCAATAAATTGTTTATTTAATTGGAAGCAAAACCACAATGTATTTGATTGGCTCCCAGATCGAATAAATCTACGTCTAGAATTGCTGCTATTGAGAAGGTTAAGAAATTTCTTATTTAATCTAGTTTCTAAACATCATTCTAAAACATTTAATGCCCTTTATGTTGCCCCTAAACTAGAAAAAGTCAACCAGTAATGCACATCTATACAAAAAGGCCTGGAATTTTTGTTTAAAACTGCGTGGTTCTGTAGTACATCACCAGGCCAATGGGAGAAAAATGAAATGAATACTCAATTGATTTCCCTGGCAGTCTTGAGATTCTAAAAGTGAATTTCGCCAGAACTAGAATGGTCTGAGAATGAAGATATTTTGTAACAACAGTTCTAATAAGCATTTAGTTACTGTTATGAGGAACAAGTCTTGGATTTTGTGTAGTTTTATTTTTTTTTAAATGAAGATTTGTTGTATCTGAATTGAGTATAGTCAGTTTGGCAGCTGGTAATTATAGGCCTGTAGTAGTCATACTGATATGGTGGCAATGAAATGTCATGGAAACAGCAGATCAATTAACGAAAGAGCAGGGTTGTCTGGAAACAGCAAATTAAAATTTAAATAATACTGTATCAAAGCTCATTTTAGTTTTAACAGCTGTTTTAAGCATTATGCAAAAATGTTTTAGTAAGCCTATATATACATAATTGAAGGATTATTTCCAAAAATGACAGAAATCCAATAAGTAATTTAATTCTTCATTTTAAATATCTGACAAAAAGACTTAAAGCATAAAAATAATAATCTTGGAAGCATAACTCTTTCTTGTTATTCTCTCATATCGATGCCTTCAAATTCTGGTGTCATGCCTCTTTAGTCTGTGCATTTACTTGCACATTGTGATGTATTTTGGGTGTATATAAATTATGAGTATGAAAAGACCAGGAAAAAAGAAACAGTAAAAGAAAGATGGACAGATAATAGAATGAGACCAATAAAGACAGGAGAGAGAGAAATATTGTGTGTGTTCTAGCAGTCCACATATGAGTCATCTGGATTGCATGCAATCGGCTACATCCAACAAAAGCAAAGATTGTGTAGCTTGGAGATATTTTCCCTTCTCTTTTTTATCTGGAATTCTTAAAATGCGAGGTTATGCATCTATCCAAAATATTTGCATTGGGATGTAAATATATTAAAGTGAAGACAAGGTAAGATAATGTGATTAAAAGCTAAAAATAAAATTATATGTGAAATTCTTGGTGCCAGCAGATTTTGAGCCCTGTAGTTGCAGTGATTTTCCAAGAAGTGAGGAAAAAAATAACAAAATTATCTCATTTTGCACTGCTTTTAAATTTGCTGCCAAAGTCTATGAAATATTCATTTTTCACTTTTACTTATTACTCTTCCAAGTTTCTAGTGATAGTTAACAGCTAGACATGTAGAAGTTCCGTTTTTTACTAGAAAGATTAAAAAGTAAGGCACTCAAAGATTCCAGGCAGAGTTTTCTCTTCAATAAATCAATAGAAAATGTGGCCCCTAATTAAAGAAAAACAAACATTGCTTCAGAACAGCATACAATAATAATGAAAAAGAATCTATATTTTGATCCTTAAATAGTTAGAGTGGGTGGTAAAATATAATAATGTTATAAGTTGTAGGTCCTTTGTTCATTTTATAAAAGATTTATCACAATAAGGTAAAAACATTCTATTTTAACTTCTCACGGGGATCCAAACATTGACACCGAGAAAGGGCAGCTGTCCCACGCACTAAATGAAGGGTGCAGTTAGCTACAAGTCAATGCATCCTAAAGTCCCTGTGGAGAAAAAGATTTTTGTGAATGATCCCTGAGTAAGAAACTGCACAGTGCATTAATATGTATTTTTCATTCATCGTACCTCTGAATGTCTCTTCTGGGGTTGCTCCTTTGGCAGTGTATCATTACATTCCACCTAGACACCAGCCAATGATTTATCTACATGTCTTTCTACTTTCAGCTCTAAACATTATACAGGCACACATATACACATGCACACAAAATAGTGAGGATAAACATGCCCACACCCAAAGCTGGCTTACAATTTTACTTGTTCATACAATAAATAGGAATGACCAGAGACACTGGGCAAACCGAGCTGCCAAATTATTAATAGTCATTCAGTCCTCTCCCTTTTGTGATATATCCTCTGTCTTCCTACCCAGTCTCTCTAGTTCTGGTAATGTCTCTCTCACAAATATAAACACAAAAATATATGTTTGTCATAGTTGTAATATGTTATAAAAATTTATGATTGTATGAGATTATATCTGCCTCTTTAGTTGAACATGTTAGGTATTATTTTGCTGTTAATTTCTCTGAACAGCTATCATAATGATGCTAATCTATGGCAGTGTATTAATTAACACTATTTAGCAAAATGGTTTTGAATACAAAAGGATGTTATAATCCAGTGCAATGTGAAATGCAGAAAATAAGATAATTACTTTTTGAAACACTATATTCTAGATACTGTATTAGTGATTACAAATCTTTCCTTTGACCTGCAGCATAATATTGCAGTGTATATATTTATGTTACCATTTGACAGATAAAGAAATGGGCTTACAAAGAAATACTAAACAACTCAATCAAGGTCAACTTTAATGCTAACTGGTAGAGTCAGAATTTTAACTCACAAGGCTTTGACAGAAAAACTGTTTTGTATTTATTAATTGAAAGATAAGAATCACCAACATTCAATTTTTACAGAATAGCTTTATTCAAGCTGAAGAGTAACATATATTACGATATGATGCTTTGAAAACCATTTTTATAAATTTTTTTCCAGATAATGATTTTCAGGGTTACTGGGGGGAATTTACACATTTATTTCTACCTCAGATAAAATTCTCCCTCTCTTCCCCTCTCTCCACATCAATCAATTATTTACCTACTTTTGCTCTATTTATATCTAGTTTGTCCTTTAATAGCAATGTGTATACATTTGCTACTAAAATTAGGAGAAACATGAGGCAAGTTGTCAGAACATTAGAATATGCATGTTGATATTGTTTTGCTCTGTGTCCCCACCCAAATCTCATCTCAAATTGTAATGCCCCCTGTGTTGAGGGAGGGAGGTGATTGGATCATTGGGGCAGTTTTTCCCATGCTGTTCTCATGACAGTGAGTAGGTTCGCATGAGATCTGATGCTTTTATATGTTTGACAGTTCTTCCTTCACATGCTCTCTCTAGCCTGCCACCACGTAAGACATGCCTGTTTCCACTTCTGCCATCACTGTAAGTTTCCTGAGGCCTCCCTAGTAATGCACAACTGTGAGTCAATTGAACCTCCTTTCTTTATAAATTACTCAGTCTGGGGCAGTTCTTACAGCAGTGTGAGAATGGACTAACATGTGTATATATCTGACATTTACTTTCTTGTATGGATGACTTCAATAAAAGGACCTACAACATGGTTCTGTGTAGTGTTAGAGACAAGATGAGATTACGGCATGTGACATAAAATACAGAGGTTCTCCTGGTAAAAACTTTGGATCATCGGCTATTTAGAACATTGAGCTTAAATGAGATTGTTGAAGGCTCTAAGAATGAGACCACTGGAAATTTTTAAAATATAAATCCATTCTAGATGCTTCAACTGGCAATTCAATCCCTTCTTCCTGGCCATTTTGCAGGAGATGGTAGGCCATTGATAGTACTCTCAATACAGGCTACTGGGTGAGGAACAGTTTGTCCTGATTCATTGTGCTTTAATTCTATGACCTGTCAGGGATTTCCAAATCACTACTGATGTATCTGGGTATAGATATGTATTAGTCAGAGTTCTCTTAGAGGGACAGAATATATATATATTATATATATATATGTATTTTATATATATGTATATATGTATTTTATATGTATGTATTATATATATGTATATATGTATTACATATATATGCATATATCTAACATTTAGTCTCTTGCATGAATGACATCATTCTGTGAACTGTTAGAGAAAAGGCGAGATTTGGGCATGTGGCATAAAATACAAAGGTTAAACTGTATGTGTGTGTGTGTGTGTATACACACACACATATATATATATACACACACACACACACATACATACACATACGTACATACATATATAATACATATATATGGGAGCTTATTAAGTATTAGCTTACACAACCACAAGGTCCTACAATAGGCTGTCTGCAATCTGAGGAACAAGGAGAGCCAGTTTGAGTACCAAAAACTGAAGAATTTGGTGTCAGATGTTTGAGGGCAGGAATCATCCAACACCAGAGAAAGATGTAGGCTGGGATGCTAGGCCTGGCCTTCATTTTCATGATTTTCTGCCTACTGTATGTTGGCTGGAAGCTGATTAGATTGTGTCCACCAGATTAAGGGTGGATCTGCCTTCCCCAGCCCGCTGACTCAAATGGTAATCTCTTTTGGCAACACCCACATAGACATACCCAGGATTAATACTTTGTATCCTTCAATCCAATCAAGTTGACACTCAGCATTAACCATCATAAGATAATATTTCATTTGCTGTTGATATCACTTAGACCATTATACCTTGGATGGTGGGGAGGCTATATAAGCCTTAGAAATTAATGAGATAAAGGTCACACCTACCCATCCAGAACTTTGCAACAGTGTGTTACAATTCCAGATAAGTATCAGGATTGGTAGTATTTCTTTTTTGACTTACAATAACAGAAATTTATTCCCTCAAAGTTCTGAAGGCTAGAAATCCCAAATCAAGGTGGGGGGTAGGGCCAGCATCCTCTGAAGCCTCTAGTAGCCCCAGACATTCCTTACTGTGTGGCAGCATAAGTCTAATCTCTCAATCTCATGTGCCCATCCTTCTTTTGTGTGTGTCCAGTTGTTTTTCTTCTTGTAAGGTCACCATCTTAATCTATCACAACTGCAAAGGCCCTATTTCCAAAGAAAGTAATATTCACAGGTACTGGCAGTTGGGAATTCAACGTACTTTTTGGGGAAACGTAATTCAATCCATAACAGATGTGAACCAAGTGAGGGAGAGTGAGCTGAATCATCTAAGATTTCCAGAATAACATTTTACCTACTTCTTTAAAAACTGAGGCCAAGCTCCTCAAACTCTGCCACTGTGTTATCAACTAAGTTTATGCAATATTCTAAATTCTTTGTCATTTCAACATTGTTCACATCATCTTCAAAAAAAGTCAATTCCATATCAAGGAACTTACTTTGTTCATTTATAAGCAGCAGCTCTTTATTCACTTTTTAAATCATGAAACTGCAGCAATCACATCTTCAGGAACTATTAATACTTCTGATTCTAGTTCTCTTGCTATTTTCATCACATCTTTAGTTACCTCCTCCACCGAAATCTCAAGCCCCCTAAAGTTATCCATGCAGGTGGAAATTAGCTTCTTTCAAACACCTTTTAATGTTGATATTTTGACCTTCCCCCATAAATCACAAATGTGCTTAATTGTGACACTTAGAATGGTGAATACTTTCCAGGTTTTCAACTTTCTTTGCACAGATCCATCAGAAGAATTTCTCTCTGTGGCATCTATAGTCTAAAAAGGTTTCTTTTTAAAAATATGACTTGACAGTCAAACTTATGAGTAGTAGAATAAATGTTGTATTAGCAGGCATGAAAACAACATTAATCTCCTGAAATGTCTCCATCAGAGCTCTTGGATGAGGAAGTACACTGTTGATGAGTAATATTTTGGGAGTAATATTTTTCTAAGCAGTAGATCTCAAAAATGGGTTTAAATTATTTAGTAAACCATGTTGGAAACAGATGTTCTGTCACCCAGCTGGATTGTTTCATTTATAGAGCATAGGCAGAGTAGATTTAGCATCATTCTTAAGGGCCCTAAGATCTTCAGAATAGTTCATGAGATGAGCATTTGCTTTAACTTAAAAATCATCAACTGCATTATCCACTGACAAAGGAGTCACCCTGTCCATTGAAAGTGTCAAGCCAGACTTTGACCTCTCCTCTCCAGCTATCAAAGTCCGAAATGGCATCATTTTCCAATAAAAAGCTGATTTGTCTATATTGAGAATCTGTGGTTTAGTTTCATCACTATCTTAGCTAGATGTTCTGGATAACCTGGTACAGCTTCTACATCCTCACTTGATGCTTCATGTTGTACTTTTATGTTACAGAGAAAACTTCCTCCCTAAAATCTCATGAACCAACCTCTTCTGGATTCTAACATTTCTTCTGCAGCTTCCTTACCTTTTTCAGCATTCATAAAATTGAAGACAGTTAGGGCTATGCTCTGGATGTATTCGACTTAAGAGAATTTTGTGACTCAATGGATCTTTAAACCAGATCACTAAAATATTCTCCATCAGCAATAAGCCTGTTTTGCTTTCTTATCATTTATGTTTTCACTAGAGTAGCATTTTCAATTACCTTTAAGAACGTTTCCTTTGCATTTCCAACTTGCCTACCTGCTACATATGAGAGGCCTACCATTTGACCTAGTAACTTTCATCATTTCTAGTTTTTTAAAATTATTATATATATATTTAAATTATTATATATATACATAATAATTTTTTTATTGTACTTCAGGTTCTGGGGTACATGTGCATATCATGCAGGATTGTTGCATAGGCACATATATGGCAATGTGGTTTGCTGCCTCCATCACCCTGTCACCTATATCTGGCATTTTTCCCTATGTTATCCCTCCTAAACCTCCATACCCCCGGCTGTACCTCCCCTAGTCTCCCCCAAAACACCCCAGTGTGTGATGCTCCCCTCCCTGTATCCATGTGTTCTCATTGTTCAACACACACCTATGAGTGAGAACATGTGGTGTTTGATTTTCTGTTCTTGTGTCAGTTTGCTGGGAATGATGGTTTCCAAGTTCATCCATGTCCCTACAAAGGACATGAACTCATCGTTTTTCATGGCTGCATGGTATTCCATCATGTAAATGTGCCACATTATCCCTGTCCAGTCTATCATGGATGAGCATTTGGGTTGGTTCCAGGCCTTTGCTATTGTAAACAGTACCACAATGAACATACATGTGCATGTGTCTTTATAATAGAATGATTTATAATCCTTTGGGTATATACCCGGTAATGGGATTGCTGGGTCAAATGGAATTTCTATTTCTAGGTCTTTGGAGAATCATCACAGTCTTCCACAATGGTTGAACTAATTTACACTCCCACCAACAGTGTAAAATTGTTCCTATTTCTCCATATCTTCTCCAGCATCTGTTGTCTCCAGATTTTTTAATGATCACCATTCTAACTGGCATGAGACAGTATCTCAATGTGGTGTTGATTTGCATTTCTCTAATGACCAGTGATGAGTATTTTTCTTATGTTTGTTGGCCTCATATATGTCTTCATTTGAAAAGTGTCTGTTCATGTCCTTTGCCCACTTTTAAATGGGTTTCTTTTTTTCCTTGTAAATCTGTTTTAGTTCTTTGTAGATTCTGGATATTATCCCTTTGTCAGATGGGTAGATTGCAAAAATTTTTGCCCATTCTTTTGGTTGCTGTTTCACTCTAATGATTGTTTCTTTTCCTGTACAGAAGCTCTGGAGTTTAATTAGATCCCATTTGTCTATTTTGGCTTTTGTTGCCAATGCTTTTGGTGTTTTAGTCATGAAGTCCTCGCCTATGCCTATGTCCTGAATGACTTTGCCTAGGTCTTCTTCTAGGGCTTTGATTGAGTTAGGTCTTATGTTTAAGTCTTTAATCCATATGTAGTTAATTTTAATATAAGGTGTCAGGAAGAAATCCAGTTTCTGCTCTCTGCACATGGCTAGCCAGTTTTCCAAACACCACTTATTAAACAGGGAATCCTTTCCCCATTGCTTGTTTTTGTCAGGTTTGCCAAAGACCAAATGGTTGTAGATGTGTGGCGTTGCCTCCAAGGCCCCTGTTCTCTTCCATTGGTCTATATCTCTGTTTTGGTACCAGTATCATGCCGTTTTGAGCACTGTAGCCTTGGATTATAGTTTGAAATCAGGTAGCATGATTCCTTCAGCTTTGTTGTTTTGCTTAGGATTGTCTTGCCTATGTGGGCTCAGTTTTGGTTCCATATGAAGTTTAATGTGGTCTTTTTCCATTTCTTTGAAGAAGGTCATAGGTAGCTTGCTGGGGATCATGTTGAATCTATAAATTACTTTGGGCAGTATAGCCATTTTCACAATATTGATTCTACCTTACCAGGAGCATGGAATGTTTTTCCATTTGTTTGTGTTCTGTCTTATTTCCTTGAGCAGTGGTTCATAGTTCTCCTGGAAAAGGTCCTTTACATCCTTTGTCAGTTGTATTTCTAGGTATTTTATTCTCTTTGTAGCAATTGTGAATGGGAGTTCACTCTTTATTTGGCTCCCTTTTAGTCTGTTATTGGTGTATAGGGATGCCTGTGATTTCCGCACATCCATTTTGTATCCTGAGACTTTGCTTAAGTTGCTTATCAGGTTAAGAAGATTTTGGGCTGAGATAATGGGGTCTTCTAAGCATATAATCATGTCATCTGCAAATAGAGAAAATTTGACTTCCTCCTTTCCTAATTGAATACCCTTTATTTCTTTTGCTTGCCTAATTGCTCTGGCTAGAACTTCCAATACTATATTAAATAAGAGTGGTGATAGAGGGCATCCTTGTCTAGTGCCAGTTTTCAAAGGAAATGCTTCTAGGTTTTGCTCATTCAGTATGATACTGGCTGTGGGTTTGTCATAAATAGCTTTTATTATTTTCAGATACATTCCATCGATACCTAGTCTATTGAGCATTTTTTGCACAAAGGGCTGTTGAATTTTGTTGAAAGCCTTCGCTGCATCTATTGAGATGATCATGTGGTTTTTGTCTTTGGTTCT
This sequence comes from Cebus imitator, assembly GCF_001604975.1. Lineage (NCBI taxonomy): Eukaryota > Metazoa > Chordata > Mammalia > Primates > Cebidae > Cebus > Cebus imitator. The sequence continues at coordinate 1,772,780 of NW_016107689.1, read as the reverse complement.
GTTTATGTGGTGGATTACATTTATAGACTTGTGTATGTTGAACTAGCCTTACATTCCTGGGATGAAGCCTATTTGATTTTAATGGATAAGCTTTTTGATGTGCTGTTGCATTTGTTTTCCCAGTATTTTATTGAAGATTTTTTCATCTATGTTTATCATAGATATTGGCCTGAAGTTTTCTTTTTTGTTGAGTCTCTGATGGGTTTTGGTATCAGGATGATGTTGGTCTCATAAAATGGTTTGGGAAGGGTTCCCTCTTTTTGGATTGTTTGGAATCGTTTCAGAAGGAGTGGTACTAGTTCCTCTTTGCAGGTCTGGTACAATTCGGCTGTGAACCCATCTGGACCTGGGCTTTTTTTGGTTAGTAGGCTATTAATGGCTGCCTCAACTTCAGCCCTAGTTATTGGTCTATTTTTCAACTTCTTCCTGGCTTAGTCTTGGGAGGGTGCAAGTGTCCAGGAATTTATCCATTTCTTCCAGGTTTATTGGTTTATGTGCATAGGGCTGTTTGTAGTAATCTCTGATGGTAGTTTGTATTCCTGTTGAATCAGTGGCGATATCTCCTTTATTGTTTTTTATTGCATCTACTTGATTCTTCACTCTTTTTTTTTAATTAATCTGGCTAGTAGTCTATTTTGTTGATCTTTTCAAAAAACCAGTTCCTGGATTTATTGAGTTTTTGAAGGATTTTTTGTATCTGCTTCAGTTCTGCCCTGATTTAGTTATTTCTTGTCTTCTGCTAGCTTTTGAGTTTTTCTGATCTTGCTCCTCTAGCTCTTTCAATTTTGACAATAGGGTGTCGATTTTAGATGTTTCCTCACTTCTCATGTGGGCATTTATTGCTATAAGTTTCCCTGTAGATGCTCCTTTAAATGTGTCCCAGAGATTCTGGTACATTCTGTATTCGTTCTCGTGGGTTTCGAAGAACATCTTTATTTCTGCCTTCATTTAATTGTTTAACCAGTCAACATTCAAGAGCCAGTTGTTCAGTTTCCATGAAGTTGTACAGTTCTCATTTGGTTTCTTAATCCTGAGTTCTAATTTGATTGCACTGTGGTCTGAGAGACTGTTTGTTGTGATTTCTGTTCTTTTGCATTTGCTGAGGAGTGATTTACTTCCAATTATGTGGTCAATTTTAGAGTAGGTGTGATGTGGCACTGAGAAGAATGTATATTCTGTGGATTTGGATGGGAGAGTTCCATAGATGTCTATTAGGTTTGCTTGGTCCAGGTCCAAGTTCAATTCCTGGATATCCTTGTTAATTTTCTGTCTCATTGATCTGTCTAATATTGACAATGGAGTGTTAAAGTCTCCCACTATTATTGTGTGGGAGTCTAAGTCTCTTTGTA
>NW_016107689.1:1766389-1771396 GCF_001604975.1 Cebus imitator | reverse complement strand
CTATTTTATCAGAGACTAGGATTGCAACTCCTGCTTTTTTTTGCTCTCCATTTGCTTGGTAAATCTTCCTCCATCCCTTTATTTTGAGCCTATGTCTGTCCTTGCATGTGAGATGGGTTTCCTGGATACAGCACACTGATTGGTTTTGACTTTTTATCCAATTTGCCAGTCTGTGTCTTTTGATTGGGGCATTTGGCCCATTTACATTTAAGGTTAATGTTGTTATGTGTGAATTTGATCCTGACATTTTGATGCTAGCTGGTTGTTTTGCCTATTAGTTAATGCAGTTTCGCCTATTAGTTAATGCAGTTTCTTCATTGTGTCAATGGTCTTTACCATTTGGTACATTTTTGGACTGGCTGGTACAGGTTGTTTCTATGTTTAGTGCTTCTTTCAGGAGCTCTTGTAAGGCAGGCCTGGTGGTGACTAAATCTCTCAGCAATTGCTGGTTCGTAAAGGATTTTATTTCTCCTTCACTTATGAAACCGAGTTTGGGTGGATATGAAATTCTAGGTTGAAAGTTCTTTTCTTTAAGGATGTTCAATATTGGCCCCCACTCTCTTCTGGCTTGTAGGAATTCTGCGCAGAGATCCACTGTGAGTCTGATGGACTTCCTTTTGTAGGCCTTCCAACTTTTTTCTCTGGCTGCCCTCAGCATTTTTTCCTTCATTTCAAACCTGGTGAATCTGACAATTATGTGCCTTGGGGGTTGCTCTTCTTGAGGAATATCTTTGTGGTGTTCTCTATATTTCCTGAACTTAAATGTTGGCCTGCCTTGCTATGTTGGAGAAGTACTCCTGGATAATATCCTGAAGAGTGTTTTCCAGCTTGGATTCATTCTCTCTGTCACATTCAGGCACACCTATCAAATGTAGATTGTGTCTTTTCACATAATTCCATATTTCTTAGAGGCTTTGTTCATTTCTTTTCGCTCTTTTTTCTCTAATCTCGCCTTCTCTTTTTATTTCATTGAGTTGATCTTCAATCTCTGATATCCTTTCTTTTGCTTGGTTGATTCAGCTACTGAAACTTGTGTATGCTTGACAAAGTTCTTGTGTTGTGTTTTTCAGCTCCATCAAGTCGCTTATATTCTTCTCTAAGCTGTTTATTCTCGTTAGCATTTTGTCTAACCTTTTTTTTTCCAAGGTTCTTAGTGTCTTTGCACTGGGTTAGAATATGTTCTTTTAGCTCTGAGAAGTTTGTTATTACCTACGTTCTGAAGCCGGTTTCTGTCACTTCATTAGACTCATTCTCCATCCAGCATTGTTCCCTTACTGGTGAGAAGTTGTCATCCCTTGGAGGAGGAGAGGAATTCTGGTTTTTGGTGTTTTCATCCTTTTTGTGCTAGTTTATTCCCATCTTCATGGATTTATCTACCTGTGATCTTTGTTGTTGGTGATTTTTGGATGGGAGTCTCTGAGTGGACATCGTTATTGTTGATGTTGAAGTTATTTCTTCCTGTTTTTTAGTTTACCTTCTAACAGTCAGGCCCCTCTGCTGTAGGACTGCTGGAGATCCACTCTAGGCCCTACTTTTCTGGGGATCACCTGCGGCAGCTACAGAATAAGGGTTGCTGCTGATTTCTTCTTCTGTTATCTTTGTACCAGAAGGGTACCCACCAGATATCAGCCTGAGCTCTCCTTTATCAGGTGTCTCTTTGGATATGCTGGGGTAGGAGAGCTGCTTGAGGAGGCAGTCTATCCCTTATAGGAGCTCAAGTGCTGAGCTGGAAGCTCCGTTGTTCCATTCAGAGGTGTTTGGCAGGTATGTTTAAGTCTGCTGCAGCGGAACTCATGACCACATTTTTTCCCAGGTACTCTGTCCTGGGAAGGTGGGGCTTTATTTATAAGTTCCTGACATACTGCTGCCTTTTTTCAGAGATGCCCTGCCCACTACCAGATGCCCTGCCTAGTCACAGTCTGCCAGCAGAGGCACTGCTGAGCTGCCATGGGCTCTGCCCAGCTGCTGTGTGAATTTCCTTACAGTTTTGTTTACAGAGGTACAGTTATAACTTCCTCAGTAATGGCAGACTGCCTCAGTAAAGGCAGGTTGCCTCGGTAATGGTGGACTGCCTCAGTAATGGCTGATGCCCTCCCCACCACTGACCTGGACCATCCTGGGTCCAGCTGTCCTTGCTGTGAAACTCTCAATCCAGAGTATTTCAGATTGCTGGTCTTTGTGGGGGTGGGAACCACTGAGCCAGCTCACCTGGCTCCCTGTTTCAGCCCCCTTTTTTTTCAGTTCAATGGGTGGCTCTGTATCCCAGGTGTTCCAGGTGCCAGTTGAAATAGCCCCCCAGATTTGTATGAGTTTTTGTGTGGAGACTACAGTGCCAGCTGAAACAACCATGCTGGAAACTCTTGGCACTTTTCAGCCCGGGAGTCTCCTGGTCTGTGGATAGTAAAAACTCATTTGGAAATGGGGTGATTACTCAGCCTCTGCGTAGTTCTCACTGGGAACTGCACTCCATAACTATTCCTATTCGGCCATCTTGGATCACCCTCATTTCTAGTTTTAATGTCAAAAACACGTAACTCTTCCTGTCACTTGAATATCTAGAGGCTATAGTAGGGTTCTTAGTTGGCCTAATTTTGATATTGCTGTGCCTGAGGTAACAGGGATGCCTGAGGAGAGGAGGATGAGGAAACAGCTGGTTGGTGAAGCAGTCAGAATAAACACACGTTTATCAAGTTCCCTGTCATATATTTCATGGTGCTCTCAAAACAATTGCAATAGCAACATCAAAGGTCATGATTTGCAGATCACCATAACAGATATAATAGCAATGAAACACTTAGGAATATTTACATGAATTAGTAAATGTGACACAGAGACACCAAGTGAGCACATGCTGCTGGAAAAAAATGGCACCGACATACTTGCTCAAAGCAGGGCTGCCAAAGTCCTCAATTTCTAAAGAATACAATATCTGAGAAGCACATTAAAATGAGGTATGCCTGCATTTAGGGTAAGAAATTTCTTAAAAAATAGGCTCATTTTTCTTGGAAATTATTACTCATCAAAAATTGCTTGGAGGAGACTATTAAAGGTTATATGAGCAGTGGATTTCTTTTAAACCTCAGAGATACATGGCTTAGCTACTGTTATAAAAATATTTAGTGAAGTAAAAGAGTAATTTTCCAATTGATCAAGAATAAAAAGGCTTTTTGTCACTGACTACCTTTGAAAATGTTGACTACCCTTCCTTTTTTTGCTGGAGAAATAAAAACAAGGAAAAAAGATGTTTATAACTTTTCCAGAATTTTAGAGTAGTTTCTTCCATAGCTGAGATCATTCCCTAATGGTATTTCCATTCAGAAGAACCCACAAATATTTTGTCTGTCTCTTTCTTCCTATGAATTTTAATGGAAAACAGTGCCAAAATAAAAAGAAGCTCACACATAAGCTGTTTTGAGATGGCCATGAGCTAAATTTCATGGTGTTTTCAGTCAGTCTTCACAGCTGCTCTTTGAATTTGCCCTAAAGGACACTAAAGGTTAATTAATTATTAATGAGTTTTAGGGAGAGGAGTGTAAAAATAAATCCCTTCTCCTCCAAGTACATTGGAACTGACATACTGCACAAGCCACACATGCCTAACTAATACCCACATCTGGCCTCTGAATAAGGAGATAGGATGCTGGGTGGAATGCTGCCGGGCGAGTGAAAGTGTCATCTGTGCTCCTGTCACACTATACTTCCTCCTCTTTCAAGGGTTTCTATTCCACCACCTAATGCTGTCATTGAAATAAAAATAACTTCAGTACTTGTTTAGTCGCAACTGCACTCATCAGTTCTAAGGCTTTTCAAATCCCAAACTACTGCAATCAACTTTACCATATTTATCACTGTAGACATGGTTGATGTGGTGGCAAAGACATCAATGTTTTTACCCTAATTGTGTAAAATCTCATAATCAAAACTATTTACATATTATATGCTTACTATTGATTTGCACACATTTTTATGCCTTCTGCCAAAAAAAAAAACACAAAACATAATTCATTTGGAAATGAAAAGTAAAACATTTTGTGCATACACTCAGCAAGTATATCCAAAGCACAGCAGCTAATACTATGGTCAGATAGATTTGAGACTGGCATGGGAGCTGGTTAACATACTTCCCAGATTGTAGCAACGGAAAGGTGGATCTCAAATCATATTGATTTTCCCGAAAATGTGTGGTTCTAATGGTGCTATGTAATTCTAAATATTACTTTATTGCATTATTTACTTTCTATTATAAATAAGAAATTAAATTTATTATGCTTTAGAAATGCTACACATTCTAGCACATTTTAGAATTCAAGAATTTCTTTCATTTCAAGGTATTCAGAAAGTGACATCAACTCATGTCATACCAAAATGTAATGGGGACAGTTCCAGGTGCCAAGCCTGACAGATGAGAACATTTGGACTGTGCTTTCAGCTGAAGGTAGTCAAGTGAAGCTCCTTATCAGTTGGAAAGACTTGTACCAGTAGTTAGATCTGGGAGCTCTGGAGACCAGATGTGGTTAGTCCACACTGAACTTGAGCTAAATATAGGAGATACATATAAATCAAGTACAGATTCCAATGCAGATTTATAAATTAGAAGTCATGAGGAAACCAAGAGCTAAGGAAGATGACTCATCTGTTGGAATTTGATTTTCACTAAATACTTAGAATGAAATGAGGTGATATTCAGGAAGGAAATCTATGAGGCAAATTGACAAAAAATTTGCTCATTGCTAAATTTGTACAACAGGGGAAGTCAAAATGTTTTACACATTTTTTTGGTGCAAAGATTTTCAATGGCAAAGCAATATACAAGATAGTCTAGTTTCAAATTATTAAATAATTAAGGTATTTCTAGGCTGGGCGCGGTGGCTCACGCCTGTAATCCCAGCACTTTGGGAGGCCAAGGCGGGTGGATCACGAGGTCAAGAGATCGAGACCATCCTGGTCAACATGGTGAAACCCCGTCTCTACTAAAAATACAAAAAATTAGCTGGACATGGTGGCGTG
>NW_016107689.1:1722642-1766308 GCF_001604975.1 Cebus imitator | reverse complement strand
AAAAAAAAAAAAAAAAAAAAAAAAAAAAAAAAAAAAAAAAAAAAAAAAAAAAAAAAAAAAATTAAGGTATTTCCTTCAATAAAAGAGAGAAGCTTGTTTTTATCATCAAGTTTTGGTGTTTTAGAGCTGGGAGGAAGCCAGGCGACCAAGCTCCTGTGACCCAACTCCATTATTCTACCTATTAAAAAGCTGAGGGTAAGAAGTTAAGAGACTTTCTTACACAGCAGAGAGCAAATGCTAGAACTGAACTTAGATATTTAATTTTATGCTGATTCAATCTATCTCTTTGGTCACTGGTAGCCCTAATCTACTACAAAAAATTTTCACTCAATGCATTATGGATTCCGGAAGAAATTTGTCCAAAAGAAGCAATAGTAATTATAGCCCCCTAAGTCCCAAATTTTAACTTAATGCCCTAACTCCCAGTGTGATAGTATTAGAAGATGGGGCCTTTGGCGGGGGGCGGGGGGGTAATTGGGTTTAGATGAGGTCATTGGTTAGAGTCCACATGATGGGATTAGCAGCCTTATAAGAGGAAGAGATGCCAGAGATTCCCCTCTCCACCATGTGAGAAAACAGACAGAATGCAGCCTTCTGAAAGCCTGGAAAGGGGCCCTTACTGAGAACCCAACAACACTGTCATGCAGCTCATAGATTTCTAGTCTCCAGAACCATGAGAAATAAATGTCTGTTTAACACCCACTCAGGTTATGGTATTTTGTTATACCTGCTCAAGAAGACTAAAGCAGGCAGTATTGCCAGAAAAGCAATACTGTGTTCGCCTAAAAGCAGCATGAGGAAGTCTCCTGCAAGTATCTACTCAGGAGCACTCGCTTGCCTCCTTTCCTTCATCTCCCAGGAGTCACCAATTTGACTGGCACTGTCACTCCGGGGAGGTGCACTGTGTCTGATGACACTGACTGATTGCATGCCCCAAAGCATTTGTTCCTGGCATAGCCCAGTTCTCTGACAAATATTGCACAATTGTTGAACACCAATAAAATTCTGTCAGGAGAGGTAAATTAAATCTCATCTATTTTGAGCTACTTTCAACAAGAAAAGTATCTTCAGAGGAATTATCTTGACTCAAGTACCTAAATACTTTTTTAAACAAGTCAAGGTCTTTTATGTCACTTGAATTTGAAAACTTAGCATTTTTAGATTGTTAATGGGAAATATCTTTTCCTGACATGTAAGACTATTCTAGTTTATGCATTATACTGTAAAGTATTTCATGAATTTGCAACAAAATGGTTTCGAATATATATTAGCAAAATTGTAGTGATAGCATAGAGATAATTCATTTTATAGGAAAGACTTACCAGAGAAATGAAGGTAAATAGAAATGAGAAACGTTTCAAGAATAGTCCAAGGCTAAGGTGGTCACAGAGGAAACAAAGGAGACCAGCAAGTGAGACTGAGAAATAATGAGTAATGAATGAAGAGGAAAGCCACGTCCATGTGAAGTCCTGCAAGCTAAGTAAACAAAGGAGAAAGGAGTTTCTAGGAGGAATGAGTGATACAATGGCAAATGATGCTGGTAGGCCAAGTAAGATGAGGGCCAAGAATGTATCATCAGGCAGGTCATGGTGGATAACGCCTGTAATCCCAGCACTTTGGAAGACCAAGGTGAGTGGATCACCTGAGGTCAGGAGTTTGAGACCAGCCTGACCAACATGGAGAAACCTCATCTCTACGAAAAATACAAAATTAGCTGGATGCGGTGGCACATGTCTGTAATCCCAGCTACTTGGGAAGCTGAGGCAGGAGAATGACTTTGAACCCAGGAGGCAGAGGTTCCAGTGAGCCGAGATCAAGCCACTGGACTCCAGCCTGGGTGACAGAGTGAGATGCTGTCTAAAAAAAAAAAAAAAAAAAATCATATTTAGCACTACAGAGGTTTATATTTAATTGTATAATAGCAATTTGAGGGAGTAATGTGGATAAGGCCTCACTGAATTGGGTTAATAAAAGGATGTCAATAGTACTGGGAGTCCAAGTGAAACCACTTTTCCAAACATTATGACAGCAAAAGAGATCTGACCTAACAAATCTTCACTTTGCCTTTAACCTTCAAACTGCCATAAATCATTCCTGAAATTGGGCCAAGATAACTTTGGGAGCAATTTAGTTTATATTTTAAATGATAATAGCCCTTTCCCAAAACGAAATCGCCTTTGTAAAACTAATGAAAGAGACCACCAGGTTAGGAGAATGAGAGGAGCTATTCTGCTAAGAGGTAGTCATAACTGATTACCAGCTATTATTCCGATCACAATTAGCTAAAAACCTTCTGTACAGCATAGGAACAGTAAAGAAAGGGAAGAGACAACCTGCAGAATGGGAAAAAGTATTTGTAAACTAGCCATCTGACAAAAGATTGATAACAAAAATTTATTTTATTTATTTTTTTATTGCATTTTAGGTTTTGGGGTACATGTGAAGAACATGCAAGATTGTTGCATAGGTACACACTGGACAGTGTGATTTGCTGCCTTCCTCCCCATCACCTATATCTGGCATTTCTCCCCATGCTATCTCTCCCCAACTTATATATACTTTCTATATTATTAAATATAAAATATATTATTAAATATAAAAATATATATATAATTTCTTTTCTCCAGATAGATATATCTAGAAGGAAATATAAAGGAAGGAAATAAGTATATGGAAAGAAAGGAAAATCAGGACCTTGGAGAAAGGAAAGGAAATCAGTATATTGGAGGATATACTTGAAAAGGAAAGAAAGAAAAATAAAGGTAGGAGGGAAAAAAGGAAAATCAGTGTATTGGAGACATATTTGCACTTCCATTTTTATTGCAGCACTGTTCACAATGGCCAAAATATGAAATCACACTAAGTGTCAATCAGGAGATGAAGGAAATGTATATATACACAATGCAATACTACTTAGACATAAAAAAAAAAAAAAAGAAATCCTGTTATTTGCACCAACATAGTGAAACCAAAGAACATTACATTATGTGAAATAAGTCAGACACAGAAAGACAAATATCAGATGTTCTCACTCCTATGTGGGAGCTATAAACAAAATCAAATTCATTGAGATAGAGAGTAGAATGATGATTACTAGAAGCTGGGAAGGGAAGTAGACAGGGGATAGAAATGTGATGGTATAGGTATAAAAGTACAGTTAGAAAGAATAAGGTCTAGTTTTCAGTAGCATAATAGGGCAAATATAGTTAATAATTTATTGGATATTTCAAAATAAATAAAAGGGTGGAATTTGAGTGTTCCTAATACAAAGAAATGATAAGTACTTGAAGTGCTGGATATCCCAATTTTCCTGATTTAATCATTACACATTGCATGCTTCTATCTAAATATCACATGTACCCCATGAATATTTACAACTAATATGCATGCACAATGTTTTTTTCTAGAAAAGTAAAATGAAATGAAGTTAAAAGAGTACACAGTATACCTGGTTTCCATTAGACAGTCCAAATTTGCACTAAACTTCAATCATTATCAATAGCATTTCCATTTATTCTCAGTAATACCCTGGTTACCCAGTGAGTTAAATCAACACTTAGTTATCAAATAAAGAACACAAGAAAACAAACTGGAGATAGCAAATGTAGATGACTTTTTAAAGAAGCTTTGTTGAAAAAGAGAATAGAAAAATAGCTAAGTATGACTTGCATCAAGGGAGGTTCTTTTTGTTTATCCTTTAGAGGTGAAAATTTACTGAAGTATTTTAGGTTGATGGATATGCTCATGTAGAGAAGGAAAATGTGATACTGCAGGATAGATAAGAAAGTTTCTGAAGCACTGTCTTTTGGTAAAAAGGAAAAGATCTGATGCTCAAATGGAGGAAGGGGCTCACAGAGGAATGCTATTGATTTAAGCAACTGTGTAGAGGGCAGAGTTCATTTATTAGCTGAAACAGGAAACACATTTGAGAGCTAAACATGAAAGCTAAGCGTTCTGAAGATAGAAGACAGGGAAAGGAGATGTCCAGGAAGTGGTAAAAGTGAAAGAGATGGGGAAATAGAGGAGCGTTGCTGGGTAGCACTATGGGCCACTTTGGTCCAGATCATAAATTATTGCAGGATTACCTAAGCCTCTTAGGTAAAACAAGAATGGAACAAAAGACGTAAAGAGGTGGAAATGAATTTAAGTGCCATTCCAAAGAAGATTTTGAGGGCAATGAAGGAGAAAAATCAAAGATCCCTCCAAGGTTCTTTGTGTTAGGAGAACAGTAGACCCTGTATCTTAAATTTATGAAAGACTGAGCTTACATTAGGTGAGAAATTTGATTAAAAAAAAATTTACTTTGCACTATACTTCATATCTGTAGAAAGTTGTGTTAATAGTTGCAAATGTAGATATAAAAATTTGGTAGAGATTAAGATAAAGAACATAGGCTCGACAGGCTCAAAAATGATTTCCAAAAGCTCAAAAGTGAATATTATTTAAAAAGGAAGAAGTTATACATCAGTTATAGAATAGAATGCTGAAGAATTTGTAAAATTTAGTTATATCCAACATGTAGCATAAACTCTGGCAAACAATAGACATCCAATAAATGTTGATTGAATAAAAACATGAATATATCCAATCTGTACAGATAATAAGAACATAACACGAAAAAATGTGTTGTAAAGCCTTGCCTTTCAAGGGGTTTAATGGCTAAATGACCTAAAAAAGGGAAGATTGTAAATATAATAAAAATGTTTTTATTAGTGTATTTTTAGAAAAAGAAAGTAATATTTTAATATGGTTGACAATTCTTGATTTCATTAACTCCTGTCTCTTCAGAGATTTTTAGTAGATACATTATAAGAACAGATTTATGAATAAAATTATCTGAAATGCAGACGAAGAATACAGAAGATTATTTTAAACAAATGTACCACTGGATTTGATTTTAAAATACTTCCCGCAATACAGAGATCATGCTATCAACCTTGTAAAGTGAATACTAAACATTGTTACTTATAATTAAACTTATACATGAATCCACAAAAAACTAAAGTTGCAAAGGGATATTACAACATCACTATATATTAAATAATGAATTGACACAATTTATAATTATATTCAAAAAAAAAAAAACCTAAGCTGATGGGTATTTCAGCAGAGACCAACCATGATTTCTCATTTGGGTAACTTCTAACAAGTGTTTAAAATAGGTTTAACACTTCACAAATTTTAGCCAGTTATTGTTCTCTCTATATACAGAATTCATTTTCACATTCCACAAGGAGCCTGGCTCTGGCTGGCACGAATGACTGAATAAGCTTTAATTACACCCCTCCAAGCCTGAGTGGTTCTATAACTACAACTTAAGAAGAGTATAGTCTTTCATCCCACAAAGACTTGTTTAAAACTTCATGGAGGCCAATGAACATTTTGTGTAAGGACTTGCAACAGGAAAATTTTATTTTATTTTTAAGCAAAAGATTCCTTGGTTCACTACATCTCACTTTTCCCTACTGTGTTATTTTCATGTTAATAAATAACTAAAATTTCATCACAGCACCTTTTCCCTTAGACTACATAAGAACAGTAAGGTTCTCCAGAGAAAGACATGGCCTCAAACCTTTATAAAGTCATTTTTGGCTTTGGGGGATGAGCATTAAGAATTCCCAGAAGAAATGGGAAGACAGTCTTGCTCTCCTCTTCTGGCTCTCTTGAGAATCTGAACCTCATCTCTGAAATTGCCTGACGACCCATTTGCCCGACTGAAGTATCCATTGCTTCTTTTGAACCATGTTCAATATTTTGAGAAGTGTATTTGTTTTCAACACTGTTTTTGTTTTTTCACTTTTCCTGTATATTATGTGATTATTTTTTATCTTACTAGCACAACCAAGTGAAATGCACTTTAATACTAGTCTGAATAGGAAGGATCAAAAGGCAAAACAGTGACAAAAATTCTTCTTTGATGTATTTTTTATGTTTCTGAAGGGCAGAAAAATTAGTGAAGCTTAAATAGATTACTTACTCTCCAGTCCTAATCTCTGACAGGCAGCCTTTTTCAATAAAACTCAAATATGGAGTTAGAACAAAGATGGCGTACCGAGGACATTGAAATGGTTTTCAGGATCTCAATCTTCCCCAGGTATGTCTACACACCTTACTTACTCCTATCAGGTTCTGGTTAGCAGTGTTTGCTAACAAGCTTTAAGATAAACAAAAAAAATTGCAATGTAAATTGATGTTTAAGTAAATATTTGTTGTTAATTTCAGCAATTGTGAAATGTTATAATTAAAATACAGATTGAATCCAGCCTTATAATGTCTATCTGTGCATTCTTATGGCTTCTCAACCAGGAAGCACAATTGTGACATAGCTCTTTATTTGTTCCATTGGGTCCATTGGAAAAAAATCTTGTCAAATAGGCATATTTATTCCAACTTTGGTGCCTGGTCCACTTTAGAGACAATCTATGAGATTCTTAATGCATGTGGTTTCAGAAATAAACTGGATTTCAAGTGATCATGACTCAAAAGAAAAAGCCCCCTCTATTCCCCAAAATTTACTTCTTTGTGAGTCAGAACTGCTAGACTCCTCAGGAGCAGAAAGTCCGACAATGTTATCAAGAGGCAAAAGACTCAACCATCCTCCTTCCTAAGCATCTCTTCATTTCACTGCTTTGAAAGTAACCCTGGAAACCCAGAGTTTTCGATTTTCTCTCTTTCCCTTTCCTCAGACTCCTTTGAAGAGGTGTTGGCAAGCTGGCAGTCTAAACAGAAGAAGTGCTAATTGTCAGAGAAGGAACTTTGTGTGGGCAAAGTCGAATATACAAGGTGAAAAGATTAATTCACAAGACAAATGTCTTTAAATAGGAATTTTCTTAATTGCATAATGAATCTCACATGTTCACATTACAATGCGAGGAGAAAAATTTGTAATAATAGCATTATTATAGAACATAGGACCATTTCAAGATAGAGAAAAAAATATTCATTTATTGTCTTCTCTTATAATTATATTGCAACAATAACAGTAATTATTTTTATTAATAGTACTTAATTATAATGGTACTTACTTTATTATTCAGTACTATTACTATTATTGCTAGTACTTACTCTGACCCAGGTGCTATGCTAACGTCATTTTATATATTATCTCATTTGATTGTCAGAATAATCCTGAAATTAGGTACTATTATAGTCATTCCATTTATAGACCTAATTTTATAGAGCTATAAGAATTTCAAGTTAAGTAGCAGAATCAAGCTTGAAATTTGCATTAGCCAAAGTTATAGAGGTAAGGAAGACTTTATTTAAGGCTCTTGCAATAGGAGAGGCCAAAACTAAGTCAAACTGAATTCCTGTAAAACAAAGGGTGGGAGTGTTTTTTATGCCATTGTGCTTTCTAATTGGCTTTACTCAAAAGAAAAGTAAACTTCCTCATATCTCCGTAAAAACAGGTAGTTTTACGACTTAGAATAAGGAGACTTCTGAAGTTAGGCTTCTACCTCTGTCTTCTTGGATAATTGTATAGTCATGCTTTGCTTAATGATGGGGATATATTCTGAGATTTTCTCTCTGTGCAAACATCATGCAGTGTACTTACACAAACACTGCTGGTATAGCCTACTAGACACCTAGGCTATAAGGTGTAGCCTATTGTTCCTGTGCTACTAACCCATACAGCATGTTACCATAGTGAATAAGGATTTGTATCTTTGAACAAGTCTAAACATAAAAATGTACAGTAAAATATGGTATAAAGGATAAAAAATGGTACACAGGTATTGGGTACTTCCTTTGAATGGTGTTTGCAGGACTGGAAGTTGCTCAGGGTGAGTCAGTGAGTGAGTGGTGAGTAAATGTGAAGGCTCAGGACTTTATTCTATACTATTGTAGACTTTATAAACACTATAAACTTAGGCTACATTACATTTATAAAGAAATAAATTGTGCTACCACATGATGACAGGTACAATGTCACCAGGTGACAGAAACTTTTCACGTCCCTTATAAGTTTTATAGGGGTGGGAAAATCACTGTATCACATACACTGTCATAAATGTGATCTGTCATTAACCAAAGTGTCATTATGTGGTACACGACTTTATTTCAAAGGGATGACCCCCAGGTTCTTGACCAGTTCTGGGTTGCAACACGGGCAAAATGCTTTTAAAAAGATTTACATTTCAAAGGGGCAGAGGAAGGATTTACAATTATATGTTTTCTAAAGTAAATTATCTAAGGTAAAGGGAGGTTAGGGCTAGAGTCAAGAAAAGGGCTGTCTAAAGTTTAGTCCAGGGGAGAGGATAAGGTCTTCTGGTTATTAACAGAGTCAGAGTCCATCTTTACCCCCATGTATGAGAATCCATAGCAATGAGAAAAGCAACTAGCAGGAAAAAATACTTTTAAACTTCCTATTTATTTCTTTGCCACATTGTGTTTCCATTCTCCCATTCTTAAAATGAGATTTATCTAGATCTGTAGATTACAAATCACACCTCTTAAGCCCCAGGGATTTAACGAGCTAGGAGATGCCAAAGACTGTTGGGAAACTTTGATGATGGGTAACAAATTCTGACGACTATCATTTTGCTTTAAGGAGGACAGATTTATTTATAACGTTTTCAAAATGGACTTCTGCTTAAAGCTTTGTTAGAAAAATAAACACAGAGAGGGGAGTTTTCTTGGCAAGAGCTAGCGTGGTAAGTGCTATACAGGGTAACATTGCCTATGTTATATAATGACACCAGTTATGATCTTCCAGACCACCACAGATTCCAGAATACCCAAAGATCAAAGGACTAAAAAGAAAAATTAGTAATTTCTTTATAGGAACTGCCATGTATGGATGCATGGCTACTGTAGTAACAACTTGTGGAGACATGATCCATTTTCAATCATATATGTGACATAAAGGCACTAATGTCATAAACCTATCTTCTGCCTCAGCCCTACACACGTACATGTACATGCTCTTCTACATCAGGGTATGACAACAATTAATCTAAGTAAGAATAAGGCACAGATCCATAGATGATCCCATCTGCCTACATGGCATTTAAAATGTATTGTTTTCAATAAATTGAATGCATCATTATATTCTGCAGCACAGAAGAAGATCATGAGATCAGAAACATCATTTTTGCCAGATTCTGGAATAAAATTCTAATTTATACAATATAAAGAAGGGTGGGGAAATTCATGAAGTCTTCAAATTAAAACCACTTATATTCCTAAGTTTTACACATTGTAAAATACAAAATACCCTATAAAATAATTTAACTCAGCATCTCCACTTCCTTTTAATATTCCTCAAAATTAACATTCTGTGGAATATATATATATATATACGATTATTACACATTTTTTCACACGATGCTGGAAGATCTCAATTATTTAATCTCTTGTCATGTTAGTAAATAAAGTTTAGCTGATTAGTGCTCTGTAAAGGCACCAATGCTCACATTTGAGCTTGTTGTGCTCAGAAAACATCTCATAAAGCAGCAAAATAAACTCACAATTATCAACTAATGATTTCAAGAAAGCATGTCAGCATGTGGGAAATTAAAAAGGTTAAGTTATAAAAGAAAGGACCAATTTAAGGTGAGGAGACAGTTGAATGCCAGGAATTTCTAAAAATTGAGTTTTATTGGAATGAGATCTTAGCCTTGGCTAAGATCATGGTCACCATCTTCATTCTCCATCACTGCCTGCGGAAATGCTTGCAGGCTGTACCTTTTCCCGTTACTGCTATTGCTTTTAAGGACACATTTTCTCCCCACTACCGTATCATGGAAGTGAACGATTACATGTCTTTTACCCTACCTGTGGCCGGTAGCAACAAGAAATATCTGTAAAAAGGAATATTTTTAAAAAGAGGCTATGTTTATAGTACTCTGCCATACATAGACTATTTTTATGCAGCCAATTCCCTCCCCACACACAAAAAACTACTTTTCAGCAAAGGAAATTTTATACATAGTTTTATAAATTAATTGTCCTGTTAATCTCACTCTCAGGAATAAAAAATAAAACCACCCCAATTTATAGATTTTGACAATTTCCATCCTGTAGATTATCTAATTTTTGACGATTTAATCAACGTAATGTCACTGGAGACAGAGTTGGGAAATAACGTGCTGCATCCTGCAGCAGCACACCACCAGAGTTATTGGCATGTGCAAGATGGAAGGCTCAATATATTCATCCTTCACTGAGCAATTCAGCACCATGTCGCTTTAAGCAAAAAGGAGTTCATACATAGGAATTTAGTCTTTGGACTTAATCATTCCCTTAGAATTTGATAACAGGCAGACTTATGTTTAAATATGGAATATGGGGCATTTTAATGTTGTTGCTGTTTTGTTTGAGATGGGTCTTGCTCTTTTGCCCAGGGTGAAGTGCACTGATAATTATACCTCACTGTAGCCTCAAATTCCCAGGCCCAAGGAATTCTCCTGCCTCAGCCTGCCAAGGAGCTGCAACTACAGTCATGTGTCACCACAGTGAACTATTTTAAAATTTTTATTTTTGTGGAGATCAAGTCCCACTACATTGCTCAGGCTGGCCGCCAACTCCTGGACTCAAGTGATCCTCCACCTTGGCCTCCTGAAGTAGCAGGAGTACAGGCACTGGCCACTGCATTCAGTCCAATGTTGTCAGGTTTTTATTAGAGAAATGCCTTTGATACTTTGATGCTAATAGCAGTATGGCCAAACATGATTTCAAAATAGAACAGTGAGTAAAATTTCAGTGTGATAATAGAGTAGCCTAGGAGTTAATGCTCACTGTATGTACTCCAAGCACTCTCCTGACCCATTTCAGAAGCTTCTCTGAGCAAAACCCAATTATCCACCCATTATCTGACTAAGATTGTTTGTGATGGATCTAACCCACGAAAGATAAAAGCAAGACTGTTTTGGCTCAGAACCAATTTTCTCCCATGAGGAACAAAGTCACCTTCTGAACTTTTTTTTAGATCAATAGCCAAACCCATTGGTTAAAGGCTGAAACAGTTTGCTGTGGAATGCGTGTTTTCAGCAGACTCCTTACCCCCTGGTTTTAGGTCTTCAGGTTGGCTTACTGCCATTAGGGTATCAACACTCTTCATCCAAGTTACAACAGCCTTCTTAGAGGTAACCTCATACTTCTCCCCAGAACAGAATGGGACTTATCTGGGAAGAACGGCTGGCTCAGCCTTTACTCCCAGACTACGGAGATGTTAAATTCCTCCCATCTGCTCCCTTGGTGATTGTTAAATGTTGTGAAGCTGGGTCTGCCCTGCACCCTGTAATGCAGCAATCTGGGTGCTAAGCACAACTCAAAAGAAAGTTAGCAAGCTCATGTATTTGCACTACCAAAACTTCTCCTCCAATGTATCTTTTCCTGTTGGGAACCTAATCCGCATCCTGCCACTCTCCTTCAATGGTTCTGAACTCCAGTTAGGAAGAGATATAATTGATATTTCAAAACCCAGTCACCTTTTTTCATTTGCTTTCTCTGAAGTACTTTTGTAACACCAATTCTGGTGCCAAAAGTATGGAGGTTTTTTTTCTTCACACCAACCAATTATCTGATACCAGCTGGTTGTCCTACAATTTAATTAAATTCTGACTAACCAGAGTAAGCATTGGGCTCCACATGTTGAAAATCTCAGGCTACAGACTGCCCTGACTTCAGAGGTCCACAGGTTACCCACACTTCTGCCCTACTTGGCTACAAGGTCAGGGGTCTCCATGACTTCTTGCTTAGTTTAGATAATTTGCTAGGATGGCTCACAGAACTCAGAAAAACACTATTTACTATCACAGGTTTATTATAAACAATACAAATGAACAGTCAGATGAAGAGGTAAATACAGTGAGGTCCAGAAGGGTCCCACGTATAGGAGCATCTGGTCTGTGCCCATGAATTGCAGTGTACCACCCTCTGAGCACATGGATGTGTTCACCAACCCAGAAGCTTTCCAAACTCCATTCTTTAGGGGTTTTTAATGGAGGCTTCATTATGTAGGCAAGATTGATTATTAAATCATTGGTCATTTGTGATTAACTCTGTCAGGTCTCCATGTGCAGGCCTGGAGCTTGAAAGTCTGAAGTCTGGCTTGCCTCGACTGATTGTCTCCCACCCCCCCACCCCCCTGCATTTGCCATTGCCCCTAATCAGAGCTTTCCATCTTAACTATTCTTATCCCATCCGCCATCGTAACTAAACTTATGGTAATGTTTACTCCTTGTCTCTACCCCCACCACTGTAACTGATTTACCCTGTAACTTTCCACTGCCCACCCCAAACCTATAAAACCAACTCCTATCCCTTGCTAATGCCCTTTGCTAACGCCCTTTTCGGCCTTAGCCCACCTGCACCCAGGTGAGTAAACAATCATATTGCTCACACAAAGCCTGTTTTGGGGGAGTCTCTTCAAAGTGTACGTTTTTAACAAACTCAATCTCCAGTCCCTCCGCCCCCAGAGAGGCTACGAGAGGGGAAACAGAAAAATAGGGCTGAAAATTCCAAACCTCTAATCTCATAGTTGGTTCTTCTGGCAATCAGCCTGTATCTTGAAGCTTCCTAAAGGGCCCACTAAAAATCCCCTAATTGGCATAAATAGGGGTGAAAGAAGTGGCTTATTAGGAATACCAAAATACCTTCCTTACACCCCTGTCAGGAAACTTCAAGGATGTTTGGAGCTCTGTGCTAGGGAAGAGGATGAAGATCAAATATGTATTGCTGATTATGTCGCAAGGTCACAATTTGTTTTATGAAAGTGTGTCTCCGTTATCTACTTACTTTAATGTAAGTGTAGTTTTGGAAGGAAGTAAAGATAGTAGCTTACATTCAATCTTCAGTTTAACCTGTAGCTTTGTCTCTGATAATTGAAATACTTATGGAACAAGCACATTAAGAAAAATTAGGGTTTGATTAAACATTGATGAATTACAGCTGATTAAGTTCTACCTGTATATGTATTTTTTGAAACGTTACCCCAATAACTGCATGCATTTTTAGTTTGTTCTTATACTGCTATGAAGAAATACCTGAGACTGGGTAATTTATAAAGAAAATAAGTTAATTGACTCACAGTTCCCATGGCTGGAGAGACCTCAAGAAACTTAAAATCATGGCAGAAGGCACCTTCGCACAGGGCAGCAGGAGAGAGACTGAGTACCAGGAAGGGAAATGCCAGACTCTTATAAAGCCATCGGATCTCACGAGAACTCACTCACTCTCACGAGAACAGCATGGTGGGAACCACCCCCATGATTCAATTACCTCCCATTTGGTCCCTCTCACCACACATGGAGATTATGGGATTATAATTCAAGATGAGCTTTGGGTGGGAACACAAAGCCAAACCATATCAATGTACAACTCAAATGGTGGTCCAGAAATGGCTTCATTGTCATCAGCATGGATGTTTCTGTTAAAGATTCCATAGCAATTAATGATACTAGGCAGGAGCCAGTAATAATTACTTTCACTCAACCCTCCAGGTGATTCTTACCTAACACTTGTTTCTATGGGGGCTGGGCGGAGGGCGGGACACCCAGGGGGCGGGGAGGTGGGGAGGGGTGGGGAGAGAAGAGAGATTCTTAAATTACACAATAAAAAAAAGGAAGAAAAAATATGTGGCCTAGAAATTAATGATAAAATGGTAAAGGCAAAAAGTGATTTTAGGAGAATTCTACCAACAAAATAAAAGTTCTGGTTCTGGAGAAAGCAATTGGCAGACTGATCTTCCGCTCTTCCATTCCTTTCATTTGATCTAGCGGCTCTCAACATTAGCAGGCTTCCAAATCACCTGGAGGGCTTGTTAAAATGCACGTTGTTGGCCCAAGCCCCAGAGTTTATTAGATGTCTGAAAATTTGCATTTCTAACAAGATCCAGGTGATACTTATCTGCTGGTTAGGGAACCTCACTTAAGAATCACTGCTCTAGTACTGCTGCCCAAACCCTAGCTTTCAGTGGTACAAATAAATGAGGAGAATTGGGAATACATGGATTTGGAGAAGGGAGTAATAACAGAGATGAGAATAATAATGTTTTAGTTATCAGCAACTGGGTCATCTAACTGGAATGCATTTCTTCCACTTATATATTCATCAAAAGCATTCCAAAGATTGTGCTATAAAAATAGCAACAAACAGGCCGGGCGTGGTGGCTCACGCCTGTAATCCCAGCACTTTGGGAGGCTGAGGCGGGTGGATCACGAGGTCAAGAGATCAAGACCATCCTGGTCAACATGGTAAAACCCCGTCTCTACTAAAAATACAAAAAATTAGCTGGGCATGGTGGCACGTGCCTGTAATCCCAGCTACTCAGGAGGTTGAGGCAGGAGAATTGCCTGAACCCAGGAGACGGAGGTTGCGGTGAGCCAAGATCGCGCCATTGCACTCCAGCCTGGGTAACAAGAGTGAGACTCCGTCTCAAAAAAAAAAAAAAAAAAATAGCAACAAACACTGTTTCAATGTCATTATTTACATTCATTAAAAAAGATCCTAATTTTTCAGAGTGTTTTCACAGGCATTAACTCATTGGATTCTCACAAGGATGCTCTGAGGTTAACAAACGCATTAATAAGTAAGTACATTGTACTTATTTCCATCCAGATAAAAGCCAAAGATAAATGAGTCTATGGTTTTCCAAGTTCACATCACTAAGACGCTCCAGAGATGGAACTATTACTCACGTTTTGTCCTTTCTAATTTAATGTTCTTTCTATTGCATCACTCTGGCTTTTAAATAAGGCAAACATTCAAAATGTGCAGCTACTCATAGGTATAATTGAGTGCCGCTATATAAAAGCAATGATCCCTCACGGTGGGGCTAAGATTAAAGTAAGGCAAGTGAGGTACTCAACTTGGGCACAGAATTTTGGGGTTAACAGAAAACAGAATAATCAAGAAAGCAATAACTAAATGCAATATTTTAGAAAGTTAAAATTAATGTAAAAATCAATGATGAATAAACTATACAAAATTTTGAATAAGTACAGGTTGTTTTACAGTAGTCATTATGCTCCAGTGTAAACAGTCTTTTGACCTTGTTTTATGCAATACGACCATTTTTAATCAGCCCTTGGTTCCTAGACCCACATGACTGTTGTGTTCCCAGCTGAGCAGGGTTATGAGTGTCGACAACAGTGTGTGAACAGATTGGGTGATATGGGGCTTTATATATAGTCATGTCTTTTGATCATAGAGCTTACATTATCATTTCTACTGGGTTTAAAATATATGAGGATATTCTGGTAAATGTATATGGGGCTCATATTTTCCCTTTTCACTTCCTGCAAGGCAGTGTCTCATGGCTCAATGCTTGATATATTGAGGACTTCTGGAGTTTCCAGCAAGATCTGAACAAGAAGGGAAGTAGCAATTTATCTCTAATGTGAAAGAAAGACTTCAGTTATATGTCCACTTTAATAGTATCAGTCTCAAAGTGGCCTAACAGCTTTAAAACCTCATTTGCCTTCTCAGCAATGGCAATTGGCAATTCAGGTTTACAATTTTAGAAGCTCAAAGAAAAGAAGTGGCTAAAGTAGGAAGTTTTAGGCAGCAGGGATCTGAGGCATCAAAAATATGTTAAATATGTTAATTTGGCTCCCTCCTGTAATTGACAACAGATATGGCATGATTTGTTGACTCAAATCTTTTTGCTGCAAGTGGTTTCTTTGACTATCCCTTATGAAGCTCATTTGTAAACATTTTTCTACGTTAGCATAAATGATTTTGACACAAAAGCCTGCATAAGGTTTTTTAATTCTCTGAAAACTTTCCCCCACCACTTCAAATATTCAATTTTGTGAATAATCAAGGTAATTACAGCTGTCATTGTTAGTGTCACTTTAACGAGAAAAATAATTGTATGGGGAGTTTCTAATAATGCAGATTTCCAACCTTCATTTCTATATATTCTAACTCAACAGGCCTGGGATAAAGACAAGTCATTTGCATTTTTAACAAGCAATCTGATTATTTTGATATAGGTGGTGGCCTACAGGTCAAGGTTCTTGGGAATCAGACTCTAAATTAAAGCTTTGCTTATAAGGAATTTATTGGAAAATGCAGGCCAGATCAATTCCTGTGGCAAAGGGGTGAGTGAGCAGAGAGAGAGGATGCATAATGGCCTCAGTTATCCTATGAGGAGCTCTGGAACAATAAGCGCTCTTGAGAAATACTGAGATTAAATTAAGAGCCTGGAATCTTTTACCCTCACTCCCATCAAGTTGTCCCAAGTCATTGTACACAGGCTTGTCCCTGGGAAAGCAGCTGTATTCCTGAGGAGGGAAAAAGAGACTTCCACATCTAGTCTGCACCATTACACCTCCCAGGCAAGAGTCAGCTGAGGCCATGTGACTAGCACTGACCAAAGAACTGCAGTTAGAAGTGATGCCTTCATTTAACTTCTAAGCTAGATAGTATCAGAGAAGGCTTGTGGCCCTTTAACTATCTCTTCTGAGCCATAAACAAAGGAGGCCACATATTCTAGATAGTATAGCTACAATACTGTGGGAGTCTCCATGACCCTGAGTTCCTGAGTGCTAGTGCAGAATAAGGCCCTTAAGCCAATTGCAATGGCAAATAAAGCACAAACTAGAAGGAAAAAATGCTTTTAATCTACTAGAACTCTAGTATTAGTTTTATGGTGCAGCATTATCCTAACCATCCTTACTAAAATAACGGCCACATTTCTGTTATAAACTGCATTGGATCAGTCTTGTCTAGTGACATCTGTGATTAGACTGAACTGCATCTCAAGACTCTTATCAAGCTTGGCATTGGTAGAAATAGTATCTTGGAAAAGCACATAACAATCCCCAAATGGCAAAGCAAAAGTGATCTCTTACTGGCTATCACTTTGGTGTGTGCCCTCCCTTGCCATCTGCTATAAAAAATGATGAAAAATTCCCCTATATATATTTAAGGCATGATAAAAGGAAACCATATCGTGCTGCCCTGAATAAGAATAATATATATATATGATATATCTCTTATATCTAGATGATTTATATGTAATTTATATGTATTATTTATATATCAAAAATATAGAAATAAATATATATGATATATATATATTATATATATATATCATATTTTTAAAATGAATTTTCCCTGGTGTCAGATGAGGAGACTTGCCACCTTTCACTTTGCTTAATTTCCTTTTGAAAATTAGTAATTGTAAATTCTTTCTCTGTCCCATAGAGATGTATGTAAACATTTTTAGAAAGCAAAATAAACCTCTTACCCGTCTTATAACCCAGTAATGTCTGTTCTTGAAGACCTTGGAGCCATCTCTTTGAAATGGAAATATCAAGGAAAACAGCATCCCAATCTGTCTGTCTCTGAGGGATTTTAACCTAGGCACTTGGCTCCACATTGTAACAACGTACTTTCTAGACAGGTGTGAGACATTTTGTTTTTCCTTCAGATAAACACAATTAACTTACACAGGTGGCCATTCCGATTACTACCTCAATTTGGAATAAATTACCTATATCAATAGTGCTGCCAAGTCCTCCTACTTGATACTGTATTTTACCTTGAGAACATGTGTGAAATGAATTGGACCTGCCTGGCTATTTACAAATTAAAATTTATTTATGTCTTCCTAACTTCGGAGTGGATTTCCTCTTATGTACATCACAGTTTGGTTAATGGTAATTTGATTTAAAAAAAAGAACGAAACCCTGTTTGATTCTTTTATTCATTTGTTTAGAGGATTCAGTGGCTTTAAGAAGATTCTACATGTATTTATTTATTTTTCCCAATACTTCCAATAAAAGAATACAAACGCCTCCTGATCAATTATTTTAAAATAAATTCATCACTGTTTTTTACATCATCCAAAATTTAACCAATATGGTGTCTTAGTCCATTTTCCGTTGCCTATAACAGAATACTAAAAACTAGATAATTTGTAAATAAAACAAATTTATTTTTACAGTTAGGGAGGCTGTAAAACCCGAGTCAGGGCCTGCAAGAGGTGAGAGCCTTCTTGCTGGCGAGGACGCTGCAAAGGCCTGAAGCAGTGCCAGTCATCACACAGTCAGGGGGCTGAGTGTGCTAGCTCCAGTCACTGCCATGATAACCCATTAATCCATTAACCCATTAGTCTATTAATCTATGACTGGATTAATCCATTCATGAGGGCAGAGTCCTCATGACCCAGTCACCTCCTACAGGCCCCACCTCTCAATACTGCCACACTAGAGATTAAGGTTTAACATGAGTTTCACATAAAACATTCAAACCACAGCAGTGAGCAACCCTGTAAATCAAGTGATCACATACAATCATACAGGAGTTAATAGTGCACCCAAATTGCCTCATAGAATTCCTCATTGTGTTTGTTGGGTTAAAATTTAAATAGTAAATGAGTACTTCGATGAGATGATTTTTATGGTTGTGATAGATAATTAATATCAACCTACATTACGTTTTTCCAGATTAGAAAACAATCATTTTCATTTGGTCATAGAGTATAGGAATTTAGAACTTTGACCAATTTCACATGTCACTCCCTTAAAAGAAACAGAAGGAAAACAAAAATTAGAATTACCTGTGAACATTTGCTTTGTGGACTTCTTTGTGAAGATAAAATCGCCTTCTATTCAGGCCTACATTTTCAAAAACATCTAGGGAGCCCACCATCGGCCTGTTCTGATCACTTCTAATCACCCTACTGGTAAAGGAGGAATCCCACATTGGTAAATAGTATGAGACATCCAAACAGGGCACCAACTGTGCTAAGAGGGGACTGGTGATGTCTTATTAATTACATATACTCACAGACTATGGAAGATGGATACCATATGCTGTGCAGAGCCACAGGTTTCACTCAGATGCAGAATGAATCATCAGAACTGTGGGAGGCAGGCCCTGTAGTAACAAGAGGCTGACATAACCCTTGATTCAATTAGGAGAATGAAATTTATGTATTTAAAGAATTGTATATAATGGCAAGGAAGTAAAACCCATTTTGTTGAGGACCAGGTGAGACGCAGTTGATTGAGCTGGGTGGGGAGTCTGTCCTGTTGGGGGAAGGAATGTCCAATGAGAGCAGGAAAACTCATGGCAAGGCCTCTGGGGCCCAGTGGTGCTTACAGACATTAAAGAAGCACTTAAAATTTACATACAAAGTCCTAAATTAATACAAAATTGTGCTGTTTGAACATCTGGCATATCACAAATAATGTAATTAGGATCATGGTTTCTGATGTATATAAAATTATGATTAAAAATATGGTTAATGAGGATTTTTAAAAAATCCTCTTGCTCGTTTTATCTTATAATTAGTTGAGATAGTAAAATAAATAGATGCACATACTTACATGTATGTATGTGTGTACATACATGCAAATAGTAATTTATTTTATTTTTTTGAGACAGAGGTTTGCTCAGTCACAGCTGGAGTGCAATGGTGCAATTTTGGCTCACTGCAACCTCTGCCTTCTGGGTTCAAGTGATTCTTCTGCCTCAGCCTATCGAGTAGCTGGGACTGCAGGTGCACGCCATCACGCCTGGCTAATTTTTGTATTTTTAGTAGAGACAGGGAGGGTTTCACCATATTGTCCAGGCTGGTCTCAAACTCCTGAGCTCATGATCTGCCTGCCTCAGCCTCTCAAAGTGTTGGGATTACAGGCATGAGCCACCACACCCGCCTATTAATATATTTTTTAAAACTTCATAAAGGAGAGTAACAGGACTTTGGTGCCATTTAATTCTATTTAGGGATCAAAACAAATTGTATATTACCTGATTATTGGTCAAAGGCTTTTGAACAGTTAGCTGGGTCAATCAAATTTTGATGGTTTCTGAGTACTTTCAAAATTTAGTACTATTGCAACATGACCAAAGTGAAAATATATTGAAGGAGCTAATCTGCATAAGTGAAGCATGTTTCAAATATAACTGGCTTCAAAGCCCCTCCATATTCATTATTATATATAAAAAGCAGATTATGTTTCAAAGATCACTGTTTTTGTTTCCATGGCATTTGTAAATGTATTAATTACTAAAAAAAATTATAATACCAAGAAAAACTTTTTTCAACAAAAAATTTATTGTAAAATGCATATAATTTTTTAAAATATACTGTAATAATGCAACTTCTATTGGTAATTTAGGCTTCATACAAATGTGATTAGTTTTTTGCGTTCAAAATTTTTAGGAACTAGTTAAAGTGCCAAGTGAGTAAATATATTGGGTTTCATGAAACAAAACTTCATTAGATTTATTTTTGTTCTCCAATAATATTTTTCAGGATATAAAATTACTGTGGTTTGTGATTTGCACCACCTGATAAATAAAACACTTATTATGCAACAACCACTGTGTTGTGAGAACTTTGTAAGGCTAGATCTATATCACTGAAAAAATAGAAAAAAAAATTAACTTATTATTTTTTTGTTTTAGATATAAGGTCTCCCTGTATGGCCAAGGGTGGTCTTGAACTCCTGGGTTCAAGGAATCCTCCCTGCTTAGCCTCCTGAGCAGGTGGGACTATAGAAGAGGTCCATAGCACTGTACCATCTTAATAATTTACTTTTTTGAAAGGTGATAATCTTCTTTGTACCAGTAATCATGATAACATCTGTTCTATAATGCATAGACTATCATTGAGTTAACCAAGCAAACTCCTACTTAGAAAGTAGTATGTCAAATTTATAGCACAATCTTAAGCTTGATTAAATGAATAATTATATCACTTTTTCTTGACAATTAAAATTATGCTTGGATGATTTAAGAAAAAAAGAGTGAATACAAAACCATAAAAGGAAATTATGTTATAAAAAGGGAGTACAAATCTTGGCCATAGCAACTAAATTCCAGCAAGATGATGTATTCCTTTTGGCAAATCATAGCATGATTTGGTTACATATGTTAGGTTTAGGGTCCCTTATGTTTTCAAGAACTAGAAAAGGATTTGGAATTGAAACACATTTAACTGGAAAATCCAGGGTAACTGCTACTTTAAAAGAGTAACAAAAAGCCAAAAAAATAAAGAGGAACATAAATAACATGGTAAAATCTTAGCCCATTGTAGAACACCGTCAATTTGTGAATTAAATACAAATGAGAATAAGGTGAAACAAAATCAAATTCAATATGGATCATGCAGTGAGATAGGCTTGATCAAATAGCAGCCCTCCTTAATTCAGAAAGCTATTTTAATTCACAGATATTCCAGCTTGTGAGGGAGGCTGGGGATGATGAAGGAAGAAAGATCAACTGAAGTGGTCGCATCAAAGCTTATAACCAGTGGGCAACAAATGGGGCAGCAAAGATGGTCCCACGTCCCTCTGATGTTATATGTGGATTCTGGGAGTATTTCTCAGTAAGAACCAAAAAGACAAAACTTTTGAATTACAATAGGAAGAGGAAAATGTATTTAATTTTGAACAGAAAAGCCAGCTTAAAAGTTATCACATATGTAATCAATATTCTTTAAAAAATTCATTGAAACTAGCCAAGAAGCAGAAACTGTTCAGTCTTAATCATTATAGCACAAAATTTCTACTAATTTGATACCAACGTCAGCATCTGAAGATTTTTGAAAAGCAAAATAGAGGATTTTAACATGCCTTTTTTTTTTTTTTTTTTTTTTTTTAAGACAGAGTCTCACTGTGTCACAGAGACTGAAGTGCAATGGTGCAATCATAGCTCACAGCAGACTCAAATTCTGAGGCTCAAATGTACCTCTTGTCTCAGCCTCTCGATAGCTGGCACTATGCCTGGCCAACTTCCTTCCCTCCTTCCTTCTCTCTCTCTTTCTCTCTCTCTTTCTTTCTTTCGTTTTTGAGGTGAGGTCTCACTATGTTGCCCAGGCTGGTCTGGCTGGTCTCAAACTCCTGGCTTCAAGCAATCCTCCCACCTTGGCCTCCCAAAGGGATTACAGGTATGAGTAACTGAGTTTGGCCTCTGACATGCATATTAATATCACAATTCCACACAGGTACTCTGTGTTATTGAAACAGAGTAAAGAAATTACTATTATCAATGATAACCTATCTGTTTCAACGAGAAAACACTTATACAACTGCTGACTTTTCATGCTAATATGCTGTCTAAAGGCATGACATTTGAAAATACAGTTGACCAAGAAATATCAACTGCAGATGAGCTCTTCTTTGATGGTATGCTTCAGCCAGATCTACTTAGTTTGTGTATAAAGCTGCAGCGTGCATATAGCTTGTACACAGACACACACATATTATATACATATTTAAAACCACATGTACATATAGAATTATGTGACTACATATATAAATGCATACATTACATGCATATATATACCGAATATATAACTATATATTCATATCTATCTCCCAAATGATCTTAATGTAGCCTCAGCTAGAAATAAATTGTGGACTCTTACCTTTACCCGTTGTTCACATTTGGTAAATAAGTTCAAACCCCTCGGGAATGTTTCTTAGACAACATCTTCACTTGAGAAATCAACAACTTAACTGTAACTTATTTTTACCAGGTAATTGCCTGGTAACATTTTTTCCTTCCAGCCTGTTCTTTTTTGAGATCAAAGAGAGTCTCTTTCATTTTATAATATGTTCCACATGAATAGCAAAGGACTAAGAGCATATGACTGAAACACACATTTTAATCGAGAGAAAGAAGGAAATGAGAGAGGCAGAAAACAAGCAATGAAAGCGGGATAGAGGCTTCAGGTCATCTGTGTCTAGCCAAGGCACATCAGACATAAATATCTGCTAGGCCCTAGACTAGGATAAACCTATACCTTCGGGAAAAGCAATCAAACAATGCTATATGACATCATCCCAGGCTTTTATTCAGTCTCTTAGACACCGGTAAGGAGAGAGAAAATACAATATCAGGATCAATAATTTTCCTCATTGATTATAAAAAAGAACTTAAGCTATTTAGGGGGGGAGAAGAATCTCTTCTCTGTAAGAATACATTCCTAACTCTATAATCAACATCTTCCTCTTCCACAAACCATACTTCCAAATCCCCATTTGTCTTTATTTATATTTCTCTACTCACTGTGACTTGAGGTTTGAACAATTAACATTGTTAATGTGTAATATAAACTCCAAAACTGTCTTACCAAGTTTTCTATTAAAACCACAATTACTTTTGCACCAACCTAATAGTTCCATAAAAGGTACCATGTTTTCTTTGAATGTCTCACGAATAATCATTGCCTTCCCATTAAAAACAAGAACTAGAAATAGTTCTGCAGGAAGTAGAAAATAGATCTGCAATACCAAACCTAGGCAGTACTGTGGGTCAGAACATGCATGTAAGAGGCAAATTGGATGAAGCAGGGGTGAAACAGTGATCAGAATCAGGAGCATTAGACTTCACATCAGAGTCACAGCCTGAGGCGCAGCTCTCTCGGGAGGGATTTCAGACAACCTGGGAATGTGGTCTTGTACTTCATGTGAGCAGCCACACTACAAAAGGACTGAGGTAAAAAACTCATAGGTTCTTGTTTGATGTTATTACTCTTCCAGGGCCAACACATAAAGGTTGAAAGCCTAATAGAGTACGGAACAGTGAACTTTTGTTTCTGGCCTGTTATATATAGGCCAATGCGAATTGGTTTTCTTTGCATTTAATTAAACTATTTGATCTATAGCAACCAGTGTAGTTATGAAGAGGGGTATTTGCCTGCTTGATTCATTCAATTACTCATCAAATATTTACTGATTATATGTGCAAGAAATTTTGCCATTGATTCTAAGGGATATGTAAATAAAGCAGATATATAAACTATATGTATTCAAACTCTCAGAAGGTAATATATAAACACAAAAATTATAATGTATTTTTAATAATACAAGAATATATGCTAATCATAATACTAAGCAGATCTATGTAATATAATTAGTACAGATTAAAGCATACAGGAATTTAAAGGAGGATTCCACAGTTTTCAGTTTAGAAATATAAATTCAGGTTTATGTTTCATGTGGAATTTGAGTTAAGGAGAAGTGTTCGCATAAGTTTATTTTTAAAAAAGATATTTCAGACATAAAAAACATTGGATCAAAAAGCACAAGGAAAAATTTCACCTTTGAGTTGTAATATTTTATAGTTGAGTATGGCCAGTGTCTGTTCCATATAATAGCAAATAATGAGAAAAGTAATTAAATAGATTTTTCATTCCAGAGATGGAAAAATGACTGACATATCTGACCATTATTCTATAGGCAAAGGGTAGCCAGGAAATATCTTTGGCTCCTCTCAAATAGAGAAGTGATACAATAAGTACTGGTCTTCAGGAAATTGATCTGGCTGTCAAATGATCTGATAGCTCCGGAAGTACACTCAGAGTGTACTCAAAGCAGGAAATGATGAGAGCTAAGGAACACTGTGGGGAGACTCCTGTAGCTTCCTAGAGTTTCTGACATTTGAATTATGATAGTGGAAGGAGGGAGGCTGAGTAATGTGTAGGCAAATAACAGATACTGTGAATGTAGAACAAATAATATTTCACCAGGGAACAGAGATGGGACTAAAAGAAAATTTTGAAAGATGATAACTAACAGATGACAAACCTGCCTTCAAGAGGCATTTGTAGAAACAAAAGATTCAGTCGAAAGAATTGTTATATTCCTGGAAGATAAATGAGATCCATTATGTCACTGAGACATTTGATATAAGGATTATACTACATTTTTCAAAAATTCATTGCTGGCTTTTAACAAGGAAATAAGAGACCTATTTGAAATGTTTCGGACCTTTGGTTTTCTGACATTAGAAAAATAGACATAATTGTGCATACATTTTTTTTTAAGATGAGATGGAGTTGGGTACTGAAAAGGAAAGTTTGATTTCGATTCTACATAGAAATTCTAATCTTCAAAATTTTATCAGAATGACTGTTAGATGAAGCTACTATTCATTTTTGTTGTTTCACTGGTTTTCATGCCTGGGTCTGTTAATTTAGTGGCTTAATAGTAGGTTGAACTCTGTCTGTGTAAAAGTGAGGGTTGCTTTTGGAAAGCATCCAGAGTTGCCATGCTCTTTTTTCTGCAACCTCTTTACTTCCAGATACTGATGTCCAACTACCCACCAACACTGCAGGCTCTCATGTCGTCCTTTGGTGATCCAGCCCCCTTCTCTCCTTTTGTCCTGTATTCTCCTTGAAGATTTAATTCTCTGGACTTTTACTAAGTACAGGTTGCCATCAACATGTATCTAGTGCTCTTCCAGACTTCCAGGACCTGGCTTCCTGTGTAAAGACAGCTAATTACTAGGAAAGCCCACCGAGTTTATTTACTCATTAATTTAAAAAAAGAAAAAGACTAAAAGGATATATCTCAAAATGTTAAGACTGGTTATTGCGGGGGTAGTGGGGCGTAGAACCTGTGTATGTGTGTGTGTGGGTGCCTCTGCATACACACATGTGTATGCTATGGGAGCTGTGGGGAAATTCAAATGCACAAACTCAAAAATCAAGTAAGCTAGTTTAAGAAAATACTAGAGCAACCTAGAAAACATATGAAGGGAATCCAGGCAGTACTGGGGTGTCATATCTATGGCATAAGGATTGTATTCACTAGCTTTAGAGTCAACAGACTGGGAATTCTCTTCTACCCTTCATTGACTGTGATGTAACGCAAATTACTTATATTGAATAGTCCTGTTCATTTACAATATAGGTAACAGTATCAATTCAAACTTTTCTTCAGGAAAAGGATCAAGTAAGAGATATTTTGCTCGCCAGCATATCAAGAACTCATTGATTATCGCGTTTTACCATTATCACAGTGGATTGATTGCTTTCATTTTCTTTTCCTTCTTCTCTTTTCTCCTTCTCTTTCTTGCCTTCCCCATCTTGTAGTAAAGGATTGGTTTTGTGTCTTATGCCCTCACAAATTCTCCCTTATGCCTAAATCATATGGTTTTGACATAGCTGAGACTGTCCCAGTCTTCTAGTAAAAATTTTCATCATAGAACAAATAGATCAAAGCTAATTGGCCCCTAAGGGATTTCTTTTTCACAGCTAAATTATATGGCCAAGTATTGTAATACCTATTTGGGTTTTTTTTTTTAGTAAAACAAATCATTATAGATGCTCATTTGAGATAACAAAAATACAAAAACACATTTTATACAATTTTGTATTTTAAAATTAGTTTAGATTTGTGTAAACTAATTCCTTCCTATGTGTATATTCAATATATATACATTATATTATTGTTGATAGCATTTTCCCTTCTACAGTTAACCTAAATACTTTATCCATTTGACTGCATGTTAGGTGCTGTGGAAACTACAAGAAAAGTCTGAGATTCCTTCTTTTTATGTGTTCTACCACCTGCCTCTCTATTTGCAGCCACCCTGCTTTCTGCCAAACACTTAACTTTTAGAAAGACAAAAAACAAAACTATTTTTTCTGTCTTTCATTATTTTCCTCATACACATGCAAATCACTTACTTGTGTATACATGTTATTCTTTTGTTATTGTTTTATAATTATGAGAATATACTATATGTACACTTTGATACCTTTCATTTTTCTCACTTAATACATTATGGAATTCCCATGAATATCATGGTTCTAATGCATTATTTTTAATGACCGATGAATCTTCCATCGTCTAATTGGGCCACATTTATTCAATAGATTTAATAATGCACCCTTATATAGCTTTAATTTTTTTGTGTGTCTGCAAATAATGCCACAGTTCTTAAAGATACCATTCATATGTCCTGAGTTTCTGTTTCTATGAGAAGCATTACTCTGACTAGGAATCTGGATAAAATGATGTGTTTTATGTAAATACATATTTCTGGCTTGCTTCCCTCCCCCCATAATAGTTGAAATAATTCACATTTCTACCTTGTATCAATGGCATGCACTTTAAATTTGAAAGAGCAAGAAATATTACTTTATTTGATCTTGTCCATCTAACTTTGGAGAAATTGCATTTTATTCTTATTTGCATCTACATTTCACAAGATACACGAAAGGTTAAGCATAATTTTCTTTTTTAAATTTCCTCCTTGGATTTGCATGTGTGCAAAAGTTAAGTAAGCATATCTTTTACTCATTTTGCTATTTGATAGATGCTCTTTTATTTTATAATAGTCCTCTGTATTTTAAGGACATTAATACTTTATCGTGTATTGATTTACAAATATCCCAATCTTCCATTTGTTTTTTGAGTTTGTGTTATATTTTCAAGTTCATTCATTTATTCCTGTATTTATTCCTTTATTTCATCATTTTGGGCAGTCAAAGGTATCTACAGATTCCTTTATAGCTTCAATCTTACTGATTTACTTAAAAGGGCCTTGACACTTAATAAGAATGTTCCAACAATGAAGAAGAGATCAGAGTGACTGGGAAGGAACTGAATGACGGCAGATGAGCAAATGAGAGCATTTTCACAATTATTATTTTTGCCTTCCTTGTCTGTAAAGTACTGCATAAATGTAGCACATATTTCAGTAGAAAGTGTGTCTCCATCTTCCTGATTTGTATTTTTTCCTTCCTTCTTTCCCTTCGTCCTTCCTTCCTTTTCCTTCCTTCCTCCCATCTTCCTTCTTTCCTTTTCTCCTTCCCTTCCTTTTCCTTTCTTTTTCTTTCATCTTTTACTCTTCAGTGTACTTTGATGAATAGAAGCTCTTAAATTAAATGTAATTAAATTTATGACTACTTTTCTTATAATCTGGCTTTTAATACTTTCATATATATTTCACATACATAAAGCATTAATGAGCATGTAATCTAAAACTTTCTAGATTTTAACCCAAAGTTTTTATAGTTTCTCCTTTCCTGTGTAAATGTGTAATCCACTTGAAATACAGGTTTGGGCATGACATATAAGGCACAGGAACATTTTCCTGTTTTTTTCTTCTTTGTGGATAAATAATTGTCCAGGTTTCACTTACTGAAAAATATTTTATTTCACCTGACTTATTTTTTATATGGGCATATTTCTTGGATTTCTATAATCTAAACTGACTCTGGCTTTGTCTTCTTGCCACTGAAATTTACAAAATATAAGACCTCGAGTTCATGTTTTTTAGTTCAGCAAATGTCTTCAATGCCAAATCAGCTTTGATGTCTTCAGTTCCTGCTTTTATCTTATTTTTAGCTGCTTGCTTATTTTTTCTTTTTAAAATAATGTTTAATTTTATTTACTTTTTAATTGACAGATAAAATTGTATACATTTATCAGGCACAACATAATTTTTTGAAGTGTGAAATTGCTAAATCCTAATTATTTTACACTTTTTGTGGAAAGAACACTTAACATCCACTCTCAGCAGTTTTCAAGCACTATTCCACTTCTTTCAATGCATTTATGATGATATTTTATATATTTTCATATATTTTACCTAGCATTATTGTCCATAGTGAGGCTAATTCTGATACTTAGTACTTGCACCCATGGAAACAAATGCTATTTTATTTCACATAAATAAAGCATTAATGAGCATAGAATTTATTCTTTTGGACCAAGACAAATAGAAATTCATATATATTTTCTTTAAGATGGCTTTGCAGTTTTATAAAATAAAATATTGTGTTATCTATATAATTAAATGCCTCCCCCCCAACGCATACACACATAAATATATAAAAACACACCTAAACATGTGGCATCCATTTCTTGTCTAATTCCTGGTCTTATTTAGTTCTTGATATGTTAGACCATATTGTTTATTTTTAATGTCAAGTAAGACAAATCTTATTCATAATTTTCTGGACATTTTTGATATATCTTCTTTCACATGCACTGTAAACTAATGTCCAATTGCCAAAACAACAAAAATAAAAACAAATTCAATGAGAACAAAACCCTTAGGATACTTCTTCTAAGTGTATTAAATTAATAAATTGATTTTGCAAGAGCTGACATATTTATTTTATGGCCTCACAATCAATAATGTAATATTTCTGATTATCATGTTTTATGTGCTCCAATGATGTACTACAATTTCATTCAATTAGAGTTTATTTACTTTTATGTTAAATCTATTCTTAAATATTTTATTGTTTTTCTTTCATTTTGAACTAGCTATTTCCAGCTAGCTAACACTAGTATAACTCTTTAATATCACTACAACTAATGATTTTGGGGGTACTATGCTGTCACTTTATCACAATTACTTATTAACTCTGTTAATCTTTACTAGAGTCTTCAGGCTTTCCTAGGTACTCATTGCTACAATTTATGATTAGAGTAATTGTCTTTTTTTAATATTTATTGAAATCATTACTTTTTATCTCAATTTATTTTGCATACCTCATACAATAATTGGAAAATGGTGATTGTATTACTTTCTTAATTATCATTTCCCAGTCTTGAAAGATCCTTGTCATTTTTTTGTGTTAAATGATTTCACCATACTCAAAATGTATCTTTATATTTATAGCTCACTTGGGATTTAGTAAACAATTACTAGCATATATTGTTATAAATCTGTGGCTTATATATTTTAATTTACTGGCTACAATTAAATATGTAATATATTTTATGATATTGAAGAACACTAATCAACTAAGAATACAATATTATATTCTGTTATTTTCCTGCTTGAACTGAGTTTTCCTGTATTTGATTTGGGCTTTGAGATATAAATACTTAAGGAATATTGGGGTATATCTTTCCTTTTTTACTTTATAATCTTTACAGGCTTTCCTATTAAAACTATGCTTCTGAAATAAATTAAGGAGCTTTTTGTCTTTTCCCAGTATCTAAAATCTATAATTGGCCACTGAGTTTTTGTTAAGAGTAGATATAGCTCAACAATAAACTTGTGTTAAATGTTAGGCCTTTAATCAATATTTCAATTATTTATATATATTATTTTCTATTTAATACTTCATTGATTCTTTATAATAATTTATAGCCTTCCAGTTAACAGTTATCTAATCAATTTTTCTTATGTACCATCTAATATTTTTGCAGCATTCTATATATTCTCTACCTATGGTTTTGCTTCATTTTTCATTTCAAATATTACATGTACTTTTCTATATATTTAGATATATATTTGTTATTAATAATTTACTACATTTAAATATTTTAACTGTATTTTTTTCTTTCATAGACTGTTTAATATTACCAGACATTCTAATAAATTTGGGGTCAATTTCTTATGCAAATTTAAATTGATATTTCTGAAAGTTTAGCATATATAAACAAATATTGAATTTGATTTTTTTTTAACTGTATTTATTTTATTTGCTTTTACAACCTTTTAACTGCTTATATTGATAAAAATTTAAAGAAATATTGGTATTTCTTCTTACAGATGGATGATGTAGAAATAGCTAAAATAGAGACTTATAAAACTGAGGTCCATATGGTCTACTCAGTTAGAAAGAAAAAACAAATGTATATTTATTACATAGAAAAACAAACTAATTATAATAGATGGTTCAATCCAAATAGCAGGTGAGAATTTGTACTTCTGGCCTCATCATTTGCATTTCTGTTTTTGCTAAATAGTTGCTTTTATAATTTCTGGCAATAGATTCCTTCTCATAGACTTTTATCTTGTGCTTGGAAATTCAGTAAACATTGGCATATATTAATCTCATATTACTAGAGATTACAAACACATGTTGTGGGTTGAATTGTGTCCCCTCAAAAGATATGTTTGATCCTAAACCCCAGGATCTGTGAACCTTATTTAGAAATAAGTTATTTGTAGATGGAATTTAGTTAAGATGAAGTCATGCCGAGTTAGGATGAGCCCTAATCCAGTTTGACAGGTGTCCTTAAAAGAAGAGTAAAACAGTACCTGAATACAGAGACACACAGGCAGAGGTCAGTGCAATGACAGAGGCAGAGACTGAAGTGGTAAACCAAGCTGTAAGCCAAGAACTACCAAGTGTTGCCAGCAGCCACAGAAGCAAGGAGAGAGGTAGGGAAGAGACTCTCCCTGAGAGCTCTCAGAAGAAACTGAGCTTGCTGATGCCTGGATTTTGATCCTCTAGCACGCAGAGCTGTGAGATAATAAATTTCTGTTGATTTAAGCCATCTCATTTGTGGTAATTTATGAAGGCAGTCTTGGGAAACAAATTCACCACCATATAAATTCTAAAGTTATAGAACCAAAGAAAAGCACATAATTCAAATTTCACGAGGAGAAGAATGGTATCTGTCTGGGTTATTGCATGTCGTTAGCATTTGTCACAATATATGTGATTAATAAGTACATTTAGGAAAGTGAATATGAATATAGAGTATTGTTGCATGTTTCTTTTATGGAATAACAGCTGAGTTGGAGAGAAAAAAACTTTCTGAAACAGCTGAATATAGATAAATAAAAAAATACATAGAATAATGCTAATAATGACTTTATAAAATAATATATTGGTTCAGAAGAAGCATTATGGAAGAAATCTATCTTGAACTTTTATTAGAAACATTTCATTTACTTATCTTTTAACAAATTATTTACTATTTGTTTCCTGAATGTAAGATAATGATTAATATGGCTAAGGAGGAGATAGAGTAAAATGAGTAGGGAACAAAAAACAAAAAGGAAACAAATATTGCAGATAATGGGAGAAATACAAAGCCCACAATGGCTACAATAGAACTACTCAGAAGGAAATCTTTGTGAAACAAGTTAATATTGGCCCTGAATATCATATCAGAATAAAAAGATAGTCATTTGTGTTCTCTGTTCTCATATTTTATAGTAGAGAATA
This sequence comes from Cebus imitator, assembly GCF_001604975.1. Classification (NCBI taxonomy): domain Eukaryota; kingdom Metazoa; phylum Chordata; class Mammalia; order Primates; family Cebidae; genus Cebus; species Cebus imitator. The sequence continues at coordinate 1,734,684 of NW_016107689.1, read as the reverse complement.
TAAAGTGAATGATATTAACTTTTTGAAAAAGAAGAGTCTCAAGACTTTATCTGGAAATATATATGAAACAGAAAGCATATACACAACTGTAAGAGACTTAATGTCATTGATGATACAAAGGATATTGGGGAGATTGGCAATTTGCTGTGGTGATGGGTAGGAAGGGGTGGATGCTAAATTTACTTTTACATGTCCATATGCAAGTACTAACAAGTTAGAGATCTGGTAGAACCCACATTGATTTCCTATTGTTGCTGCAAAAACTTATCACAATCTTAGAATCTTAAAATAACAAAAATGTATTAGCCTATAGGTCTGGAGATTAGAAATCTTAAATGAGTCTTATAGGACTAAAATCAAGAAAACAGCATGGCTGGTTCCTTCTGGAGGCTCTAGGGAAGGAATCTGTTCCATGTCTCTTGCAGCCTCTGGAGGCTGCTGGCATGCCTTGGTTCATAGCCCCTTCCTTGCCTCATTTCCAACTTTTGCTTCTTTGTTATGTCATATCACCTACTATTGACTTTGCTACTAATTCATAAGAAAAATTGTGATTACATCAGACAAATCTGATGAGCTGGGTTAATCTCATGACTGCATGATTCCTAGCTTAATCACATTTCTAAAGTCCCTTTTACCATGTAAGGTATCATTCATGAGCCCTGGGCATATTTGCTGGTCCATTGTTCAGCCCACTATGGAGCCCAATAGACAGGTCTAAGGATGGGACTGTAAAAGGGACAGAATTCCTAACTAAAGCTATTTGTTGGTACAGGGTGTTAAAAAGCATGTAGCTTCACAAAGAGCTACAAAATATTTCCAGCCTGTAGAAGAAAATATAGAAAATGGCTACATCCTGTTTGCCAGTAAGAGTAAATATATATTATATTTAAATCCAACTTAGAGCACTTATTAGTTGTATAACTTTTAGAAAGGCACTAATATACATAGATTCCCAGGACCAAATTATTAACTCTTACTTCCCATAGCCTATCTGATATTATAGGTAAGTATTTCTTGAACTGACTATAAAATATCATGCAGCACACAGCTATATGGCTCTAATCTGAATGTACACAGCAGTACGAGCTTAACAAAATTGGATCAAAAGAATGCAGACTCATTTTTTGAAGAAGCACAAAGGGAGAACTGTGTTCATTCTACTCTGGCTCTCTTCCTTGACATGCCCTATTACGTGGAATGACATTCATCAAGCTGGGACCTGGGGGGCACAGTCTGATAGCTCCATTTTAGTATCCTCTGATATCTATGCAAACATCTAGTCCTGTAAAATGTACTTCCTGATTATTCTTAGACTTCATTGGCATGCATCAATGTAAACTGCCACTATTCTAGTTTAAAGACCATTATTCCCTACCTAGGCTATGGAAAGCACTCTCACATCCATTCTGGCTTAGGCAGGCTGAGCTTTTGAAAATTTGGAACATCTTCAAAGTTTTAAAAGTCTTACCCCGTGCCTCCCTACATAACCATTTGTATTATTCTTTAGTGTAAAAGCCAACATATTGGACATCTCCTAAAGGGCCTGATTCCAGATTGTATAATGGGCATCATCACGTACAACATTGCCTTCAATCCCCCTCCTCCAAAACAGGGCATTTCAGGTCCTTTGTCTTCTGGCTTCCATGTTCTCTTCCTAGATTGACTTTCCCTCCTCTTTCTCTAGTTAATTGCTCTTCTTTCTTTATAACTTAGCTCAATGATCACTCCTCAGGCATCTGGTCTTTGACCTTCCCAAAGTAGGCTACATAACTTCAATGTATCAGGCATCTCTCACTTGTAGCACTACTGATGGTTCAATAATCTATTGTGTAATTTATGGTTTCATGAATTACACAAATAATAGGCTAAAATTTCCTGACTGCATAAACTATCAATATTTTACTCCGAATTTTGTTTTCAGTGTCTTAGACATATCTGATGATAAATGAATTTTTTTGAAAGACTGAATAGCTCAAATAATAAGTAAAACACTTCTAAGTGGAGTGAGAGATAAGTAAAACATTTCTAGCCAAAGTAAGAACTGTCATTTCTAGCTAGTGCAAGGGTCAAAGAAATCTGATTAAAAAGAATGAAAGGAGAAACATTGTTCATAGACACATACCACACAATATAGAAGTGTACCTGAAGCGTATGGCAGAGGAATAAAGGTCAGTGAGTATAGATTTTATTCATGTTTGTCAGTGTACGAATTTTAACATCCCAGTTTGGCAAATTACCTCAAAAGTCTCTGTTCCAGAGATTTATCTATTTAGCTAATAATTTTTAGCACAGGGATCCTGGAATCCTAAGGGCTCAAAGTAGAAAAAAAAATTAAAGTCCTTGCACAATCTTTCATTTAAGATAAGGGAATTGAGAACCAAAACATGGCATATTTGATGAAGGAAAGTGGCCATGCAGTGGCAAGGGTAGATATACCTTAAATGCAATGTTAACACCTCTTTAAAGTCTTTGAGCATCTTTAAGGCTTGACTGAATTACAAAATTAATAGTTTGTAAACCTTTTATTGAGATAACTGAAACATCTGCTAGCACATTTAAAACAATTATTACCTGATATCTTCTGAGCTTATTCACCAAAGGAACAGGCATTCTAAATGTATCAGTATTGGTATACTTGGAATCCAGCCAGGAAAATACTAAGAAGTCTTATTGCTAAGTTTCCTTTGCTTAAATTTTTAATGGTTATATTTAAATGTATAAAATCAGATACATTTACAAGTGTAAAGAGTTCTATCTTTTAAAAAATAGCAGTTTATCTAAATCTTAGCAAAGTGGATTGATGAAAAACTTAAAGACCTACATTTATTATTATTATGTTTTACTAAATATATTTTTATAGGCATAATTTGGAGGAAGTATTAAGTAGTAAATCAATTTTCAATGTCAATGAAATACAGAAAGAAAAAGTGAGAGAGAGAAAATATCTATCAATATTTTAAGTTTTAATTGGCAAAAATTGTAAAGTATTAAAAGTATCAAAATATAAATTGAAAGAATGACATTTCCTATATTAAAATATATAGCTCTAGGACAAAATTTCAATTTTATAATTTGAACTTTTATTCCCATTGTAGTCTTTGATGCAGTAAAATAATAATAACTATAACAATCACTATCCCCTTTAAAACTTTTTATACTAAAAACCCAATTTTATAGTGAACAAGTTATAATATTTTTTACTTTTATTCTTCTGAGATATTGAATAGAGAAATCAAGTGTAAAATAACTGAAATAATTTACAAAAGACATAAATATGTTAAATTAGTAAAAATGAAGAAAATCATTTTATATGCTTTATATTTGTAACAAAGAACCCAAGATTAGTTAGCTAGCTTTCAAAGCGTGTATTTTTTGTATAAACTTAAATATATATTATTCATATTACAAATAAGATATACAAAGATAGTTGCAATGTAAGTTTTAAAACCAGTATATTTTGACATGAAAAATGTGCCAAAGTTAATAACATGTACTCCTTATCAAGTCAAAAAAAATTCTGTCAAACTGAAGAGTTTCATTCCTAGATAAGGAAGCTCCAATTCAATAGTGATTAAAAAGAATAAATCATTTGCATGATATATTCATTCAATATAATGTTCATTTTCAAAAAACATGGATACTCCAGAAAAATTGTGAAATGAAGCAATCTTGGAAGGTTGAGATTTTCAGCTGCATATGTTTTATGTGATCATACTTACTTAATAGATCAATGTGGTATATAATGAATGTAGGTGCTAAACATGGGCATGCTTTTGGAATTTTTAGAATCACAAACTTGGTTTCTCATCTGGCAGGTATTTTTCCCTTATTTTTATATGTGTTTAGTGAAATAATTTAGGACAAAAACCAAAATCTTGCTCAACCAGATTTTTTCTTCTAAACTGCACAGGAAAATGTAGTTGGTTTTTTAAAACACAAAATAATAAACTGTCCTGAGAAAACTGTTGCAGAGGAATACCTGATTACTCTGCATCTCTCTGTTTATGACTTCAAATACCAGGTGCATAATAAACTTGAAGGTCAGCTCTAAAAAAATATTTGCAAATGTGGTTTGGATGTTACTTTTCCTACTTCATATTTGCATAATAAAGAGAGTTTTGAAGATCGAAAAGCTTTTTATTCATTCACCACATTAAATGTCCAATGCCTGATAATTTAAAGAAAAAATACTATTCTGATTACTCCCCCATTAGAATGTTGCCTTTTTCAACAGGATGAATAGCAAGCTCCTTATGTTTACATGCAAGAGCCTTCACTGTTTGTCCCCATCCACATGATCTGCCTGTACCCTCTTACTGACATTTGCTCATGATGATCTTTCACTTCCCTAAATTTGCTATTCTTGGATGCAAGTCTTGATTGAATCTGTACCCTCTGCTAGAAGTTTTCTGAATCCCTAAACTGTGGATGGAATTGACACCAGATTCTAAAGGTTTGATTGAGCCTAAGATAAAATTTGTATGGCCCCATCTTGAGAAATAGATACAAAGCAGGATAAAAAATCAGAGAAGACATATTAGGAAACTGGTCTTCCTAGATTTGCCCCCTGGTTTCACTACTGGTAGATGGCAGCACAATTAGGATACAAACAAGACAAGGCAACTACTCTACCTTTTCAAGAAGAAGGGCTTCAATACAAAGGATTAATTACATAGGTGATTATAAAGTTAAAAGTACAAACGGGACAAGGAGATGACCTAGAAATTAACAAAGAAGCTGCTACCATCCCTGGACTGAAAAGCAAATGTATTGCTGGAATGTAGAGAGTGTTGATCCAGTGTTCCAAGGACCAAGCAGAAGCTGACATGAAGGCACATCTGTCCATCAAGGCTTGCAACAGCAAGAAGACATAACTGCTTTTACAGATGCTGCAAACTACAGAGAGAAGCTAGTCCCTTTCTCCCATTTTAGGACTTTCTGTTGTTCCCTTTTACCGTATTTAGCAATGGGAGTTATGCTAAGGTTTAGCCCTACTACAATACAGGAGAAAAGCTAGGTCTGAGAACCAAGATGCCAAGATTGGAGACAGTACAATATACATGTAATGGCAAAAACCACAGTTACATTTGCACCAACCTAATATTTGCTATTTAGATTCCATATCCTTTATCTTATATATAAATTCTCATATGTCTTACACATCTGTCTATCATGAGACAATTGTCAATTCAATAGTCATCTCTTAACAGTGGTGCTGAGGCAACTGGATAACCACATGCAAGAAATAAAGTTGGACCCATACATTATACTACACATAAAAAAATTTAATGATTATTAACCTGAAATTATACAGTTTCAGGTTAATAAATAAAATAATAAATAATAAATTATAAAAAATAATAAAACAGAGGAGTAAGTCTTTGTGCCCTTGAGCTAGGTGATTTCTTTTAGATATAACACTGAAGGACACAAGCAACGAAAGAAAACACGTAGAAACTTTGCTTCTAATAAGATGAAAAACTTCTTGCTGCAAAGAGTATCATCAAGAAAGTGAAAAGAAAACACCCAGAATAAAAGAAAATACTTGCATTCATAAGGGAAATTATATCCAGGATATAGAAGGACCTCTTAAAACCTAGTAATGGAAAGACAAATAATCCAACTAAAAAATGGGCAGACATTGGATTTAAGGGGTCTGTCCATTTTTTAGTTGGGTTATTTAAGGAGCTTAGAAGTCACTGCTCTATTTCCATAATTAAGAGGCTGAACAAACTGAAAAATTAACAATTATTCTTAGGAAGGGCAGGAAAGTGAGGTCACAATGCAAAACCACTGCCATAAAATTTGGAGACACACACATATGAAAACAGAGAATCACAACTTTGCAGAGCAGAAACGCAAGAGAAGTAACCTCCTTGGGAACAGGTGCTGGGGTAGGGAAATCTGAATTGTAATTGATGATTTGCTGGAGGCTTAATGTGAACAAGTTTGAGAATTAAAAACTTTTGCGGGAACTGTACACTTTTATGAGTTTTACTTCCTGGAACATGACCTGGTTTTTGCAGCGAATACTGGAGAAAAATCCTCTTATGCTTCTAGTAGGAGTAAGAAAAAAGAAACCATTTTGAAATTCCCCAGAACACTCTGTTTTTCTTAAGAATGACTGCTCTCAGGAGAAAATATTTCAACAGAACCTAATTTGCTGGGGTTTTTATTAAAGCCTAACTGGCCTGGGGGAAGGAATATACCCAAATCCAGCCCTCTCTAGCCTTTATGCAGGGGAAGGGAAATAAAACACTCCTGCCCCTTCTAGCCATCATATCTCTCAAAAGGAGGAAAACACTGAGAGGCACTGGTGAAGGTCTCAGTCCAAGAGCACAAGCTCACCAAAAGACTAAATCCTAACATAAGACTACAGAATACTTCCCCTTCCCCCACACATTGCTACTGCATTATAAAGGCCCGTTTGCCACAATTTCTTTTACATTCGATCTGCCTTTCAATAAAAATTAAAAGGCATACTAAAATGAAAGAAAAAGTTTTTTGAAGAAATTGAACAAGCATCAGAATCAGAGTTATATATGGCAGAAATGTTTGAATTATTAGACTAGTGTTTTAAAAAATAATTATGATTACTGTGCTAAGGGTTTTAATCAAGAAAATAGACAACATGTAAGCACATAAATAATGTAAGAAGAGATATGAAAATTCACAGTAAGAATCAAAAAGAAATACTAGAGATCGGAGACACTGTTACAGAAATAAAGAATGCTTTAATGGGCTTATTGGTAGACTGGGTATGGCGGAGGAAATAATCTCTGGGCTTGAGGATATGACAAAAACTTTCAAAACTGAAAACAAAGAGAAAAATGAATAAACAAACCAGAATACCAAAAAATAAAACAACAACAGAATATATAATATATGCATAACGAAAATACCTAAAGAAGAAAAGAAGAAATAGAAGCAATATTTCAAGCAATAATAATGCATATTTTCCCAAAATTAATATCAGACACCAAACCACAGATCCAGAAAATTCACAGAACACTAACAAGGATACATGCCAAAAAACAACTATACCTTAGCATATTACATTCAAGCTTCAGAAAATCAAAGATGAAATTAAAAGCCTTAAAAAGAAGTGAGAAGTTACCTATAGAAACAAAGAATTATGTCTGACTTCTCAGAAAACATGCAAGCAAGAAGAGAGTAAAATATTCAAAATGTTGAGAGAAAACCCACCAACCTAGAATTTTGTACACTGTGACATAATCCTTCAAAAATGAAGGAGAAATAAGGACTTCCTCAAACAAAACAATGAGTTTGTTACCAGTAGGACTGCCTTGCAGGAAATGTGAACAGAAATTCTATAGAGAGAAGAAAAATGATATAGGTCAGAAAGTGATATCTACATAAAGAAGGAAAGAACATCATAGAATGAATAAGTAAAGAGGAGAGAATCAAAGGAAATACTTCCTAACTCATTCTATGAGGTCAGCATTACTTTAAGATCTAAAACTGACAAAGACATTGAAAGAAATATGTTCTCATGAACCCATAGATGCAAACATTTTCAGCAAAATATCAGCAAATTAAATCTAACAATGTATAAAAAAATTACACACTACAACCAAGTACAGTTAACTAATGCAACCTATCACATCAACAGGTTAAAAATGATAAATCACATAATCATATCAATTAGATGTAGGAAAAGCATTTGATGAAATTCAACACCCATAGTAAAACTCTCAGCAAGATAGAAATAGATTAAACCTTTTCATCCTGACATAAAACAATTACAAAATACCTACAAATAACATCATACCTAATAATAAGGAACTAGAGACTTTCCAGCTAACATCAAGAATAAGGCAAAAATATCCCTTTACCATATTTTTCAGCCATTCTAGAAGTCCTAGTTAATGCAATAAGACATGAAAAGGAATTTAAAATTATAGAAATTAGGAAGAAAGAAATGAAATTTTTGTTCACAAATGACATAATCATCTATGTGGAAAATCTAAAAGAATGAACAAAAAACCCTCCAGGAACTAATAGGTGATTGTAATAAGACTACAAGATATGTAGTTAATACACAAAAGTCAGTCATTTTTGTATATATCAGGAATAAGCAAGTGTAATTTGAAGTTAAGAACACTTTACCATTTTCAGTAGCACACAGAAAATAAAATATTTAGATATTAATCTAATAAAATCAAGACCAAATGAGGAGATCTACAATCTCTGATGAAAATATTTAAAAAAACAGTCCTGATAGAGACATAGTCTGTACTGATGGGTAGGAAGATCTAATGTTGTCAAAATGTCAGTCATTATCAACTTGCATAGATTTGATGCCATCCTAATTAAAATTCCAGCAAGTTTTGTTTGTGGGTATCAATAAACTGATTCCAATATTTATATGAAGGAGAAAAAAACCCAGAAAAACCAATTAAAGAAGAACAAAGTTGGAGGATTGATGCTATTTCACTTTAGGACTTACTGTAATTCTACAGTAAACAAGACAATGTGGCATTGGCAAAAGAACAGACAAATAGATCAATGGAACAGAATAGAGAGCCCATAAATAAATCCATGTAAATATGGCCAACTGATCGTTGATAAAGGAACAAATGTAACACAATTGAACAAAAATTTTCAACAAATGGCACTGAAATACCTAGATATACTATGCATGTGAAAAAAGAAGTGAATCTAGACACAGACATTATACCCTTCACAAAAATTAATTCAAAACTGTGTTAAATGCAGAATGCAAAACTATACAACTTCTAAAAAATAACATGGAAGGAAACCTAGATCTTTTGTATGGGGATGACTTTTTAGATAGAACAACAAAGGCAGATCAATAAAATAAATAATTGATAAGCTGGATTCATTAAAAATAAAAGCATCTTGTTTGCAAAAAATAATGTCAAGAGAATGAGAAGACAAGCCACTGACTGGGAAAAAATATGTACAAAAGATAAATTTGATAACCATTATCCAAAACATACAAACACTTACAACACAATAACAAGAGAATGAACAAGCCCATTTTAAAAATGGGCAAAGGACCTGAACAGACACCTCACCGAAGATATGCAGATGACAAGTAAGCATTTGAACAGATGTTCAATATCATATGTCATTAGGGAATTGCAAATTGAAACAGCAATGAGATACCTCTGCACATCTATTAGAATGACCAGAATTCTAAACACTGACAACACCATATCCTATTGAGGATGTAGGGAAACAAGAACTCTCAGTCATTGCTGGTGGGAGTGAAAAGGGTATAAAACTGTGGAAGAAAGTTTGGCAATTTCCTACAAAACTAAACATACTTTCGCCATAAGATACAGCAATTGTGCTCTTTGGTACTTACCTAAATGAAACAGAAACCTACTTCCACACAAAAATCTGCACTTGGATGTTTATTAAACCTTCATTTGTAATTGCCATAACTTGGAAGCAACCAAGATGCCCTACAGTTGGTGAGTGGATAAACTATGACACACACAAAAAACAGAATATTATTCAGTGCTAAGAATAATCAAGCAATCAAGCTATGAAAAGACATGGATGAAAGGTAAATGCATATTACTAAAAGAAAGAAGCAGTGGCCAGTGCAGTGGCTCACGCCTGTAATCCCAGCACTTTGGGAGGCCTAGGCAGATGGATCACTTGAGGTCAGGAATTCGAGACCAGCCAGGCCAACATGGTGAAACCTTGTCTCTACTAAAAATACAAAAATTAGCTGAGCATGGTGGTGCATACTTGTAATCCCAGCTACTCAGGACGCTGAGGCAGGAGAATCACTTGAACCCGGAGGCGGAGGTTGCAGCCAGCCGAGATGAAACCATTGCACTCCAGTCTGGGGACAGAGCAAGACTCCATCTCAAAAAAGTTTTAAAAAGTAAAAATTAAAGAAAGAAGCAATCTGAAAAGTTTGTATACTAAGTGATCCCAACTATATGACATTCTGGAAACTGCAAACTGTGGAGACAGTATAAATATAAGTGGTTGCGAGGGTTTGGGGTGAGGGAGAAATGAATAGCTAGAACAGAGAGGATTTTCAGGCCAGTTAAACTATTATGTAGTATACACTGCTATGGTGGATACATGTCATTATACATATGTCAAAAATTATAGGATGTGAAACACCAAGTGTGAACTCTAAAGTAATCTATGGATTTAGGTGAGGATGTATCAATATGGGTTCACTGACTATAACAAATGTCAAAAATATACCACTCTGGTGTGGGATGTTGGGGAGATTATGTATGCTTGTGGACAGGGAAAGTATGGGAACTCTCTGTATTTACTGTACAATTTTGCTATAAATATGAAATTGCTCTAAAAATTAAAGTTTATTAATTTTTAAATGGGTAAATTATTTGAAGGCTGTTATCCAAGTTGTACACATGACATTATACTACAAAGAATGTATAGCATGATACATAGTAAGCATATTGACACATGCTCAATATCATTAGTCACTAGGGAAATGCAAATTAGAACAACAATGCAGTATCACCTTACATGCACTTAGATGGATAAAATCAAAAGGCCATAAATAACAAGTGTGAATGAGGACATGAAGAAGTTAGAGCCCTCGTACCTTGTTGGGAGAATATAAAATGATGTCATGAGTTTGGAAAACAATTCAGTGTTTCCTCAAATTTTAAACATAGTGTTACCATATGACCCCGCAATTCTACTCATTGCTATATACACAAGAGAATTGAAAATGGAAGTCCCACATTTATAAAGGCATATACACTAATGTTTACAGCAATGCTATTTATAATGCAAAAAAATCTGTTTTAACTGAGAAATAAGTAATTGAAATTTCATATATTCATATAATGGAGTATTATTTGGCCATAAAAATAAATGAGGCATGGATACATGCTAGAACATGAATTGACCTTGACGATATTATGCTGAATGAAAGAAACCAGTCAAAAATGAGCACATATTGTATGATCCTATTTATATGCAGTTTCAAGAAAACACAAATGTACAAAGATTGAAAGGATATGATTTTTTAAAACTGAAGGGAGGAATTGAATTAGAGTGGGGTTATGAGAAGTAACTACAAATGGGCATGATATTTCTTTTGGGGAAGTTGAAAATGATAGTAATGATGGCTGCACAACACTGAATATAAAACCACATGGTATGAAACCACTAAAAAGCACTGAATTTCACACTATAAATGGTGACTTTCATAATATATGCATTATATTTCAATAAAGCTATTTAAAAAGAGGGCATTTTGTTTTTCCAGATGAACAAAAGAATGCTGTTTTGAACCCCCTCCATCAATAAGTTACTGTTCATGCTTCAGTCACCTAAAAGAGCTAAGATTGTATTTTGAAAGCCATGGCAAAAGCAGATTAAAACAAAATATTTGATTTTCACAAGTACACATAGCCTGTAAGGATGGGCACAGTCAGAATAGGCTTGTTTAAATCCTCACCTATGAGATTTCCATGGAAATCAGCCAAATTAATGGGGAGAAAATGAATGTCGGTGTCTGACTCAACACATTGCTATGTATTAAGTCATTTATCAGGTGTCTATCTCTATTTATTTTTATAAGCCCTCTCTATTTCCTTCATGGTTAAATTGCATGATATGTGTCGTTCTGCTTCAGGAAAACCATCTGTTGTGTAATTATCACCAGGGGCCAACCATTATCTCAAGGTGCAGAAATTCAGCATTATAGGTAATATGAATGCATAATTTATCATGCTTATGTACCTAATTGAAAACCCAAATATATCCAGTTAGAACTCCAGTTGATCAAGAATGCTGTGTTTTAAGAAATGGCATTTTTCTCAAATTTGTGAACAAAATAACTTTAAACCTCAAAATTTACTGAGAAACATTTTTTAAATGGAAAATTTCTTTTCTTTAAAACTATTGCACTTGACTCAAGAAAAATTAAAGGCATAATGCTAAATTTTATGGAAAAAGAAAACATTGTTTTCCTTGGCATATGGTCATGTGTGACTTTGAAGCTCCTTTTTTTTTTTTTTTTTTTTTTTTTTTTTTTTTTTTTTT
>NW_016107689.1:1708038-1721247 GCF_001604975.1 Cebus imitator | reverse complement strand
ACAAACCCAAACTGAATTTGTGAGAACTTTAACCAGCATTTACTCAAGGAAATGCTTATGATGTAGTAGTCCAGGGGTTCTCAGGGTGTGGTCCTGGGACTATCATTATTAAGGTTACCTGAGACTTTGTTAGAACTGTGGAATCTCCTGCAAGACCCCAGGCCTTCTGAATGGAAACTTATGGGCCTATGCCAAGCAATCTGTGATTTAACAAGCACTGCAAAGGAATCCATCATGCACTCCAGTTTGAAGACCAGTAGTCTAGTTTGTGGTGACTGCTCTGATCTTTCAGTTCCAGATTGTCTTCTGGTCCACTTCTTGATGTCTCTTTATAGATAAACTTTCCAGGAATGGTCATTTTTTGTGTGTCAGGAATTAGCTAACCATCTGTTATACTTACTGGCTGGCATCTTTTGAACATTTAATCGATATTTTGATAGTTTTAATACATTGCACATCCCAGACTTCCAAAATGATTTCCAAATACTAAATTTCTCCTACTTCCTTGTGGCTAGCAAGTGGGTACATGGACTAGGTTATACCAATTAGATGCACTCAAATGAAAACTGGATGTGGAAGGGGCAGCATAGCCACAAACATGTGAACTGATCTTTGGTTGAGAACAGTGCTGGAGCTATCTAGTTCTTTGGGGTCTGTGGCAGAACTTCTGAAGTTCAATCAATATCCTTGTCAATGTCCGGCAGTGAGCTATGGCACTTGTGGTGTTTTTACTAGAACATTCTCACTATGTTTTTGGGTGCAGCTCCTGGCTCCATTGTTTCCAGTTGAATAGCACCAAACCTGGTTCTTTGACCCTCCTGAAAATTCTGTGAACCACCTCATTTCCTTAATAAACACTTGCATTTCAATCCTGCTAGAGTAGATTCTGTTGTTTCCAACTGAGAATGCTGAATGAAAAGAATATTTGGAAAAGATTATTTGTTATTAATTACTGGAAATTCTCCATGTCTTCATCTGTATCAAGCAATGAGTTTTTTAATTGGCATCAGCTGCACTTTTGAGCTCTACGTGCCTCTCCCATTAAAAACACAATGCAAGTGGAATGTTCACACTTCAGTGACCGCTGCCAGTTACTCATTACCAAGGAAGAGCTTCTTTGTACTTGTAATGTGGTTCACATTTCTGCTCTGCATCTTCCTCAGCAGTCTGTCAACTCCCTAAATACCTCTATTTCATTGCATTGTTTATTCTCTTTGGTTCAGTTCCTTCAGTATTGTCCTTGAGTGATACTTCGTTGGTGGGCTGATTTTATGGTTCTTGGCTTTTGGTCAGGCACAGCTTCCAAAATGAGCCTGACCTTGATGCTGCACTGATCAGAAGTCCATGTGCCTTTGATTAGTTCCTAAATATACAAATTTCTCTTTGTCCTTCCCCCTTTGCCTGCTGGTATTAGGATTTCATAATTTAATCGTCTTACAGCTACTTTGGGTAGCGTGCAACTCTGGGAATGAAACTTTTTTATTGACAAATTTGAATGAAATAACATTTAGTAGGATGTAAAATGAATTTTTAAAATGTTATTGTTTATGTGAGAAAATAATTGGTGAGTTGCCTCTAATTTTGAGAACATGAGGAAGAAAATAAACCAATATCAAGAAATCAAAAAGTAACAAGAGGATAAATAGAATGAGATCAGGGAGAGTTAGCCTCATATTACCACCCCAAAATACCATAATTTAAATGGCTGACTTCAACAAACAGAGACATTTTACTACAGTTTTGGAAGATAAATCTATATTTCAAAGGGTTAATGCATTAGTGGGAAAAACAGAGGCAGGGGATATAGAACACTAATTTGATAAATTTTTTCATGAACCAACAAGTAGAAATATAACAGGAGTCTAATAAGTAATTTAAGTAAGAAGACCTACAAACCCAAATATGCATCTGATATTGTAACAGCCATTAATATTATAAAAGATGTAGAGATGTCTTATCAAAATAAACTAAAATTATTGTTTATAACAACCAATAAATTAAAATTATTCTTTATAACAACCATTAACAGTATCAGAATTCGTGAATCTTTCTGTGGTTATGCTATTTTTTCAGTTCCTTTATGCTGTGGCCAAAAAGTCACAAAATATGTTCACAGGGTTCTATTGTATAGACTATTTTGTTTCCAAATCCATGGTCTGTTTATTAAATAAATAAACATTACAGGATGTGGGAACATCAAAATAAAATAAGCTTTCCAGTAGTTCCAAGGGCAAATTGCATTAAAAGTTTGGAAAGCCTGTGTCCCTCTAGTAAGCAGCACTATCAGACCATCCAGGCTTGCCTTCTGGCTCAGTAAATCAACAATTAACATGGAATGCTTCCCAGTATTTGAATTTGTCATCATGTTTCCTCCTTTAAAATTTCCTAGCAAAAGAACGTCATCAAACCCTGTAATTTACTTCGAAATATTGACATTGCAAGGTGTGTAGTGTCATATCTTTGGTTAAGGCTTTTCTTTTTTACTAAATTGTATGTTTCTTTAGAATAAAGTCATTCTTCTGTTTCAAAGCAGGCATGTCTTTTGGTACAAGAGAAGTAAGGAATAACAAAAGTATGAGTTAGGGCAGTGACCTAGATGGCAGAGGATTTGTTTTAGAAATGGGTGGCAAAAAGATAGGATTTTATGATAGATGGGGTGAAATTAATGCTTGTAAAGTTACTATTAATACACATAGATGAAAATAAGGTAGTATTTGAATAAAAACAAAGAGCAAAATGGTAGAATTTTTACAGTGGGAGAGACTCTATGCTTACATGTTCAGAATAAATAGCTGGGTGGGGGGAGAGAGAGGGAGGGGGGAGAGAGAGAGAGAGAGACAAAGAGAGAGAGAGAGAGGTCAAAGATAAAATAAGAGCCAAAGTTTATTAAAGTCTCCTCCTAAGTACTTTATAAGTATTTCATTTAATGCTCACCAAACACCTTACTAGGGAGGTTATATTATTATCCTATTTTACATCTGAGGAAACACAGACACAGACACAGACTTTTGTGTGTATGTTTTTCGGAGTTTTCACTCTTGTTGCCCAGGCTGTGGCACGATCTCGGCTCACTGCAATCTCCGCCTCCCAGAACAGACTCAGGCTTCTAAATAATATGCCCAAGTTTACATAGCTAGCAGTGGTGGAGCTAGACTAAATACAGGTTCTTAACAAACTAACTGGAATTTCTCACTAGAGAGAGAGAAGAAAATCGATGAAGTCCCAGAGGAAATGTGATTGAGCAAGATCTCAGATAAAGGTGTATACTGAAAAGAAGATTCTCTGGGACAAGAAGAGATAGCACAAAGATAGGGACAGATGCAGATAATGTTTTAAGAGAAGTTAGACAGGAAGTTAAAATACTTTGTGTCTGCCAGCTGCAATTTACCTGAAGAAAGCAAGGCTGTCCCCCAAGTCTGTAGCAGAGTGAGTGTTAGCAGTTTAGATTTAAAATACTTGCAGAAGGAATAGTGACTTGAATGTGTGAGCAACGACCAGCAAATTTTATTCTGTTTCTAATTATTTCCCTGAACTAGAAACCTGAAAAGATCATTACAAAATGACCCTGTGATAATAACACTGCATATAAAAAGTAAGAAAAATGAGGATCCTTTTACTAGAAATTAAGGCTAACTCAGAGTAATAGAGAATAGATGGTTACCTACCTCTGAGCTACACCATGTAAATTTGATTTTTAAAATCTCAAATAACAAAAACTAGGTTTTAAAGATTATAAAACAAATATAAGAAATTATACCTTCATATGCTAAACAGTAAATCCAAATAACTGTAGAGAAATGTGTGTATATTATTAATTAATATAATTCCACATATCAGAAAGGGATTTTGATATTATATGACCCAAATGCTTCACTTCTCAGAAGGAAAAAATTAAGGGCATGCGTAGCATATGCCTTGTTCAATCATATACAGTTCATTGCTAGGAAAGCCAGGGCTTTTTGTACCTTAATCTCTTTCATCTTTCATTTGGTCAGAAGAAATGCCATATCTCATGTTCTTTCATATCTCATGTTAATCTCGTGATTACCATGTAGGACACTGTACATATTTAATGTATGCAACTTGACAAGTTAGGGGATAAACACATATACACACCCATGAAACTACTGCCATCATCAAATTCACAGACATTTCCATCACCTCCAAAAGTTTCCTCCCATCCTTATTATTATTAGTTTGCGATAAGAATACTTAACATAAAATCTATCATCTTAGAAGTAATTGTGGTTTTTGACATTACTTTCATGGTAAAATCGCAATTGCTTTTGCACCAACCTAATAGTATTAGCAATAAGCACTCTGCCATTAATATATTTTACATACATATATATATGGACAAACTTCCTTTTCCTGCATAATCGAAACTTTGTGCCCTTTTACCATCATCTCTTCATTCTTGGCCCCACCCACATATGTCCTGGTAACCACCATTGTACTCTCTGCCTCCATGAATTTGACTATTTTAGATTTTATACGTAAGTGAGAGGATCTGCTATTTGATTTTCTGTGTCTGATTTATTTCACTTAGCATAATGTCCTCCCTGCCCATCTGTGTTGTCTCAGATGAGAAGATTTCCATTTTTATTGTGGAATAATATTCCATTTTCTATTTATGTGAATACACACACATATTTTCTTTACCCATTCATTTACTGATTGATATTTAGGTTGTTTCTCAATCTTATCTATTCCAAATAATGTTGCAAAGAACATGAGACTGCCAGTATATTTTCACCATTTTGATTTCAATTTTTTTTCCTTTTGTTGTATTATTTATGTAAGTTGACATCTTCCATAATTGATGTATAAACTATTAATTGATCCTGAGGGTCAGGATAAGGGAACTCACACTTAAGAACACTCACTCATTGCCAAAAATATTGCTGAGCACTTCTCTTTGGACTTTGCCCTATATAAGTACCCTAAGTCTTAACTGATGACTCCCTCTATTTTCACAGAGAAAGCTGTTTGTGGGAGGCTAAACAGCTCACAGGAAGTCATTCATAGTCATTTGTTTCCACTGCACTGTAATATGGCATGATGCCTGTACCTTTTAAAAATATGAGTTTTATTTTTCCCTGTGCAGCTTTTGGTATTTTGTACTTTTGAATAATATCAGCATTGTCCTGGAAAATTCAATCTTTTATGTAGATATGGATTATACAGAGTAGTTACAAATTAACTGCTAAAAAGAAATAAAGTTTAGCTGCTATCGCCCTTGAGCACCTCCAAGGGAAGGGGACAGTAACAGCAGAATCTGTGGGAGGGAAGTACATGATGGAACATAATTATCCATTTGACCTTATGTAAGAAAAATAAATAAGTAAAACCTTCAGAAATGTAAGAGTCTATCCTTATTTTGGCACTAAATACCCCAATAGCCTTTAGGCCCTTACCTACAAAAGTAGGTAAGGCAGAAAATTCCTTTAGCCATCTATCTTTCTAAATTTCTTATTCTCTAGTTCTGTCCAAGTTTTTAACTTTAATCTTCTAAATCTGTACATGGTTTAACACAATTTGTATGTGGAAGATGAAAATGCATCATTAATTTTTGGTCCTAGGTAAGTAATGATAACCAAGTAATAGAGACATTGAGGGACTATGGTGAACTCTGTGAATTCCGAATCATGCAACATAACCAGTGTAGAGAAGTGCATCAAGAGAATTCAATAAACATCTATTAAAAATACAAGATTCTCACCTATATACCATCATATCTGATAGTGGAACTGGAATTCAGAGACACCAAAAGTATTTCCTCCAAGTTCAACAACGAATAAGCAGTGCACTACTGAGGATACATCATTGTAGACTAAGCTAGTGTGTGTCAGAAGGAATCCATAAAGGGATTTTAGAAAGTTCACTGGATTGTTAAAGGACTGAAGGAATAGACTTTTCACCTGAGGTTTTAAGGAAAAAAAAAAAAAAGCACACTCTCCATAAATGCCCCCAGGGGAAAGACTATGCCTGTCACTCACCTCAGAATTCTGTTGCCTCTGCATCTCTGGAGGATCTGTGGCTATCATCATCACCTCAGGAGCTTGCTACTGTTGATAACCTTCTTCACACCAGAAGAAGGTTGCCTCATGCCCTATTTCCTCATAAACTTGCTAGCAAATATGAGTTTATAAGGGAACACTGGTTTAGCATAACTGAAGTCACATGCGTAAATTCTGTTGACAAAGAAAACTGGGAAATGCAATTTATTAGATTCTCTGCAGGATATATATGGAAATCTCTCAATACAAAAAAGGATTGGAGCATATTTTAAGCATTCCAGTCTTTATAATCCACTCATAAATTTTTCAGTATGAACAAGCAGCCCTTTTCCATACTTGAACTTTCTAGCAACAAAAATAATAGGCTCTACCATCCCATCTCAGGAAAACACAATTTCACCTACAAAAATGAAAACATGTTCACATTCTTGCCAAAACAAAATGTTCTCAAAACCATCAGCTTCTATCTCTAATGATATCTCTTCCTCATCTAGTTCAGTCATATAAGCACTTTGATATTCTGTAACATGAAAGTAATTTGAAATTTTATTTTGCCTGTGAGACTTCCCATATTTTATACTTTTAAATAATATCAGCATGATTGATATTACTTGAAAATACAAAATATGGGAAATCTCACAGGGAAAATAAACTTCACAAATACCATATATAAAATAATTAGGGTAAGAAAATCGGGTGGATGTTAATTCATGTACATGGGTAGATACATGATGCTACAAAGCAATTAGAAAATATAGTTACTACCATTCTGATTTCTCCAAAGAATCAGGAAATCATGATTGTGATTTGCAATATAACTTTTCCACCCATCATTTCATATTTCTACTTCCTAGATTCATTACCCCAATATATTTTAGTACATGATTATCCAGCCTTTATAAAGTTGTTGTAGTCTTATATTACCTGTTAGCACCAAACATGGCAAATTGAGAAGCATCCTTAAAATTCCCTGATTTGATGGCATACCCGTTCCTATCCCAACAGCATAGCAGCAACCTTACTACTTTGCTTCAGGTTCCATATAGCATTTCCGAGCAACTACAGATACCCCAAGCAACACTGGGGCCACCAGTGTAAGTGGCCCAAGTGTCTATGATGCATACATTACAGCTTGGACTAGCTTAAGAACTGTCTCTTTCTTTTAGCCTTACTGGTAGATAGGCCTACTAATTTGATGATAAATGGGTTTGAGTAGTACAATCAAATGCTGATATAATGTTTCTTCAAGATTCAGTGTGATATAGTTTGGATGTTTGTTCCCTCCAAATTTTTTGTTGAAATGTGATTCCCCAGTTTTAGAGGTGGGAGGTGTTTGAGTCATGGGGGTGGTTTCCTCATCAATTGCTTGGTGCCCTCCCTATGGTAATGAGTGAGTTCTCTGTTAGTTCATGCAAGATCTGGCTGATGAAATAGTATGAGACCTCCCCACTTTCTCTCTCTTTCTCTGGGAAATTTTCAGGGAAATGCTTGGTCCCCTTGGGCTTCTGCCATGATTGTAATTTTTCTGAGGCCCTCACTAGAAGCAGAAGCTGTCAGTATGCTTCATGTACAGCCTGCAGAACTGTAATCCAAATAGATTTCTTTTCTTTATACATTACCCAGTCTCAGGTGTTCCTTTACAGTAACTCAAATGGACTAACATACAGTGTGACCCACCAGTCTTCATGCACCATTATAAGTGGTAAGAATTATAAGGACTTGCACCTTGTCTTTAACTTTCGATGGCAGATCCTGAATAGGTTCCTGAAATTTCATGTTTCATGCACTCCAAATCAAGATGATATATTGTAGTGGGTCAGTATAAGATTCTGTAGGATGCTGAGAAAACCAAGTCCCTGAATACTCAATAATGGCATGTGAAGTATCGCCATTTTCTACAGGAGTAAAATTGCTGCCAAATTGATATGAGAAACATTTTATTTTCTTATTCAAGATGTCAATGCTTTCAACAAGCAAGTTGATTTTAATAATGTTTTATCTATATGGTTTTCGCATTTTCAAAACTGATTTCTTTTCTAAATAAGTATATGGCAAGTCAAAAGAGTTATAATACCTTTTTTATTAGATCACTGCTTGATCTTAGTGGAATATGTAAAATTAATAAATTGCAATATCTATCTTCCATTCAAATTCTATCAAGCATATCTTGTTTAAGTAGTACATACTCTTCTGAATTTTAAAATTAATATTCATAATGATGGTTGTAAAATAAATATCATCATGGTGCATTGAGTAAATAATTTCTATATACAGGCCGTGCGCGGTGGTTCACGCCTGTAATCCCAGCACTTTGGGAGGCCGAAGCGGGTGGATCACTAGGTCAAGAGATCGAGACCATCCTGGTCAACATGGTGAAACCCCGTCTCTACTAAAAATACAAAAAATCAGCTGGGCATGGTGGCGCGTGCTTGTAATCCCAGCTACTCAGGAGGCTGAGGCAGGGGAATTGCCTGAACCCAGGAGGCGGAGGTTGCCGTGAGCCAAGATCGCGCCATTGCACTCCAGCCTGGGTAACAAGAGCGAAACTCCGTCTCAAAAAAAAAAATTCTATATACATTATGAATATGTATTTTAAATACAAAACTGGCTATTCAGATTTTCAAAGAGAGTTTTCAAATTTAATTTGTTCTGTAACTCAAAATTGGCCTATATATTTTTATTCAATTCATGTAAACCTTATTTAAAAAGTGCTAAATCAACATAAAAGTTGGCCATTAGACATAACTTGTCTCTGATATTTCTGAAATATCAGAAAACAATTAATAATGCAATAGTCAGATTGAGTAGTAGTTAAAATTGAAAATTTAATAAAATATGCTATATATATAAAATGTAATTTATATCATGCGTTATGTATGATTTAATGATTAGAATTACTTAATCCAAAATCTTTTTCATTCAATAGTGAAAACAATTCAGTTAGACTGGTAGTTTAAATTAGTGAATCAATTCAGTTAAAGTTAATGAAGCCCATCTAGAATAAAGTTGGAGTATCCAGCTTCCATGAAACTTTCTGGATATTTTTTCCAAGTGATTTAGCACCTCAAGTCCAATAATATTCAAACATGGGTAATTTTATACACCAGCCCAATACTAAAGACACCTAGTAGATGCTTAATAAATATTGATGGAAATAATGACTAATACATATACCTCTTGCCTTTGACATCCTAAAAGAAAAAAAATTCACAGAGCTTCTATAGCATTTGTCTGTATCTTATGGGAATAAAAATAAATATTTTACAAAGTGTTATAAAAAATGTTAAAAGCCATAAAATGATTCTGTAGGGATGTATGAAGTGAAGATATATCAAATCTTCTAATCCACATCCTGTATATTTCTGTAACGTAACTATTCTTTTTTGGAGATTATGTTTTATTTTTATTATCCATAGTTAATTACTCCCCATCAAATGCAATCTTGTTTTTAAAATGTACTAGTGTTTAGATCAGCTGATATTACTTTTTTTAGCTTCAGAATCACTTCACATACATGATTATCCTACCATGGATAAATTCCAGTTTTGACATTGCTGGTGATGTACTTCAGGTCCTTGCCATCTTCCAGAACTCTAGCTGCAGTATTATCTCTTTCTCACAATTACTGCTTGGTCAAAACCCACTTACCTAGGTGTCTACAAATACTGAATAAAAGATAGTATTCTTATGGAAAAATAGCAATAATAATTAGAATAAAATCAGTAATTCTAATCAAATTGCAATTCTTTCTGTCTTATCTATCAAGAGAAAGCTACTATTTCTCTGTAACTTTCAAGATACACAAATGGCCAAGAAGCATATGAAAAAATGCTCAGTATCACTAATTATCAGGGAAATGCAAATCAAAACCACAATGTGATACCACTTTACTCATTAAAGAATGGCCATAATCAAAAATTAAAAAAAATAATAGACATTGGTGCAGGTGCAGTGAAGAGAAAACACCTTTACACTGCTGATGGGAATGTAATCTAGTACAACTACTATGGAAAAGAGTGTGGAGATTCTTTAAAGACCTAAAAAGAACTACCATTTGATCCAGCAGTCCCACTACTGGGTATCTACCCAGAGGAAAAGGAATCATAATACAAAAATGATACTTGCACACACATGTTTGTAGCAGCACAATTTGCAATTGCAAAATAAGAAAATATGGAGCCAGCTCAAATGCCTATCAATCAATGAGTGGGTAAAGAAATTGATATAGATAGATAGGTAGATAGATAGATAGATAAATGGATAGATAGATATACACACACATAAACACACACTCACACACCCACACACACCCACACACACACACACACACACACACACACACACACAATAGAATACTATTCAGCCATAAAAAGAAATGAAATAATGGCATTTGCAGCAACCTGGATGGAATTGGAGAACATTATTCTAAGTGAAATAACACAAGAATGGCAACCAAACATTACATGTTCCCACTCATAAGTGGGAGCTAAGTCATGAGGATGTAAAGGCATGAGAATAATACAAAGGACTTTGGGGACTTAGGGAAACAGGTGGGAAGGGGCTGAGGGATAAAAGACTATAAATTGGGTACAGTGTATACTGCTCTGGTGATGGGTGCACCAAAATCTTACAAATCACTACTAGGTAACTTATTCATATAACCAAATACCACCTGTTTCCCAAAAACCTATGGAAATAAAAAAAATTAAATTAAAAAATAAGATGCCAAGCTGGCCTTAGATCCTGTTCTCTCTGCGTATTCATATTGTGGCGCATCTCTGCTTTGGCATCACCCACTTTTTCCTGCTTTCTCCCTTGGTGACTTCCTCTGCCCTTCATCTGATAATTCTAGCTGATTCTTTCCCTGTTCTTAATTTTTGATATCTAAGTTTGTTTCCTCCTTAATCCCTAGTGTCTCTCAGAGCTGTTCAGAAAAACAAGCTTCTCTAATATAAGCATTGTAATTTACTCTTAGACCTCAATAATTCAATGAATCTCAAAAATCTATGTGTAAACAAAAACAGTTATGACTCATTTTGAAGATATAATTTAAGAATAAATATTAACCAGTTTTATTTTTAGTCTGTTTTAACATTCTGTGGAAATCATATCAAGAAAAATACTCTTCCAGAAAAATTAAAATATGTAAACTGTGTTAGAGACAAGATAGAAATTTTATCTAAGGAGAGCAGCTGGCTGCACCACGGTCCCAAGTCTTGTTCTCAGTTTTGCGGATCCAGTGAACCAATGTACCAGAAGACAGAATTCAGGAAAATTGAATCACAGTCTTTCAGGAATCCTTTCGGGGACACACACACACACACCCCTGAAGGCACGTTTGGAATTACTCCACCCTAACAACCTACTTAGCATTGGCATGCATATTAAATTTGTTAACTGTAGATGTTTGAGGGCTGATTTATTAGCATTTTGATAAACAATGACAATAAGTATTATTTTTAAATCCTTCAGAATCTACGACCTCATATTTCTTTATCACATTATAGGGAGAGAAGAGAGAGAGAGAGGGAGAAGGGGAGAGAGACGGGAGGGGGGAGGGGGGGGGAGGGAGGGGGAGAGAGAGAGAGAGAGAGATTATGGTTCATTTCTTTCTGACAATTTCCACAAGGGACTGATACCCTTAATGTTTCCACAGCCTTAATACGCTTTGTACAAAACAGGTAAAGTAGGAGTGTTCCAATAACAGAGTAAATCAAAGGACCAAAGTAGATCTCAGCAATATCTCCCTCCCAGCTCTATCACACCCCTTAGACCTCCTTTTGAGGAATTGCCGGGAAGTTACCACTTATGTACATAAAAGCACACACTAATAGTACTAAATCTGCCTCTTAACCCATGGTGTTTTTCTACCAGACTTCGACATCAGAGTTTAATAGGGTTATTGAGCTCAATAATGTACTATTTTTCCTCAAAATATTTTATCTGATTTAATTATCTGATACACACAAACACACCCAAAATGCTCACTGATTTTTTTTTTTCCAAAATAAATAAATAAATAAATAGGCAGTATGGATTCTTTCCCCTAAATATAAGTATCCAATCTGGATCCTTTATACACTTCTTAAAATTGAAAAAGTATTTTAATTAACATGTATTCATCTGTATAATCATTTTTTTCCCATATTACCACCAAACTAAACTTTTATTTTTCCTCAGAAATCAGTTCTTTCTCTAAAATTACTTTCTTCACTTAATATTCATGACCTGTTGTTATCTTTGTCAGAATTCTAGGATTTTGACCTGCATCATTCTTCTCCCTGGGAAGAAATCACCCTTCTTAAGTTTTTATTGAACATATGCCCCCCCAACCCCATATCACCGATAGCGATTTACCAGACAAATTACCTTACCACTAAAGACTCTAGCACTCTGTAAGGGTCTTGGGCCTCCTAAAAGTCTCTATCTAGGAAAATCTTTTTATCTTCTACATTAACCTCCACCCCTAAAGGCAAAAAAAGAATTCCTAGAACACTGATAGTCAAAATAATTTAACTTATACAAAAAGATGGGAGTACACCCTCATTTCACTACAAGTGTGTTTCTGGATTGATTTATTTTTTTCAAGACATATTTAATCTGAGTCTTAAGCCTGAGTCTTCATTAAATCATCCTATACAGAGGTAAGTGAAAGGCTCAGTCCAAGCATAGAAACAGGATGAGCAAAGGTAAGCTCTCAGGTAAATCACCAGTATATTGGAAGCCTGGTGCTGTGGGTAGATGTAGATAGAGATCGGAAGGCACTGGTAATCCACTCTCATAAATTCCTTCCCATGCAGAAACATCCTTCCTCAGTGTTCCTGAAGTATGTGTGCAAGACAGATTTCCCACCACATATTGTATTAGTTATTGTTAGCATCTGACTTCCCAGGTAGGATAAGAACATTTGGAAAGCTGGCCCATGATCACCAAGTTAATTATGTCCCCAAATCACCCAATTCCTAGTATATAGTACAAGTAAACATTTATTTAACTGATGTGTGAATAAATTTGCTTTCAAATTTCCATAAACGAAAAAACATCATTAATATGTATTTCTACCATTGTGAATACTAGCAATATAATTTCATCCATAATCCAATTATTAGCATATGTAAAATCTTTGGCACTATACCAAATTTTAACACAAACAATAGAAATTTATAGGGACGATCCAAGATGGCCGTTT
>NW_016107689.1:1699010-1702053 GCF_001604975.1 Cebus imitator | reverse complement strand
GGTGTTGAACGATGAGAGCACATGGACACAGGGAGGGGAGCACTACACACTGGGGTCAGTTGGGGGGAAATAGGGGAGGGATGGTGGGGGGTGGGGAGCTGGGGAGGGATAGCAGGGGGTGAAATGCCAGATGTAGTTGATGGGGAGGAAGGCAGCAAATCACACTGCCAAATGTGTTCCTATGCAACAATTTTGCATGTTCTTCACATGTACCCCAAAACCTAAAATGCAATAAAATAAATAAATGGGGAAAAAAAAAAGAAATTTATCATACTTTTAGAAAGCTGTATGACAGTGATGTATTAATTGTTTTGTGTTCAATGAAACCAAGCAGCATTTTGACTCACTGAAGAACTGAATTAAACTGGGTAGGTTTTTTTGCTGTTGTTATATTCTATAGATGTCTTTTTTCAAAATGCCAATTCCCATTTCCTAAGATAATTTGCTGAACACAAGGCTTTAACTAAACTTTCTTAAACACCTAATCAACATCCTAAATATCTAGTGCTCCTCATGTTGAAATCTTCATTTCCACTTCCTTGGGAATCTGATGGCTCAGATTCCTTGGTATTTTCAGGACACTGCACTGTAATCAGATGTTTCAACTTTTTCACTGACGGATACTTGATAGCTTTCTCAGATATGGTAAGTCACCTATTTTCTAGATTTCAAATTTATTTTTTTCTTATATTTTCTTTAGCTCTCCTGCTCTTGTGGTTTTAAAAAAATCCATTTCTAAACTCCAATAAAACATCGGGTGGGAGCAAATGAGACATTTGTATTTAATCTGTTTTACTTGGTATTCCCTGTGATAGTTTTTCAACACACAATCTAACATTATTGTAAACATTCATATGGAAACTAGACTTCAACTTTTCCTAAAACACATTGAAGTATTCAATACCAATGTCTCCCCTTTCTTTATTGCTGTATCTTTGCATATGGTGTTGTGTCAGAGTTTATTTTATAACACGTATAGTATTTAAAATTTTACATTCTGTGTCAGAATATAAGAATTGACAGCTCACTGGCAAAATATTGCCATTTAGCTTGGCCAGCACGGTATTTGAAAAATAATACAAGATTGTGAGAATATGTGCTCTTAGCACTTAGATCATTTTCTTATCTGGCCACTGGAAGTGAAGTCTCTAAAAAGGTTTATCAAGAATGAAAAAATGAATTAGTGAATAAATCATGCTTAGTCAACTGCTTTCTGTCCCAAAATAATAATTTTTGATCATTTTTTTCTTTTATCTATACATTTCTTTGGCTAACTTACTTTCTTTCTTTTTTTTTTTTTCAAGAATGATTCACCTTTTATTCAACAAACATTTACTGACTTTATTTTTTCAGTTGTACTTTGGGCTCTGGGGTACATGTGCACATCCTGCATCCTGCATGATTGTTGCATAGGTACATACATGCCATGTTGGTTTACTGTCTTTCAATCCTTACTCATGTACAATAATATCTATATTCAGTCCCTAAACACAATGATTAATTCAACACTTCAAGTCCGAGCTTTTTAATATAATGTTATTGCCACATATTGTAATTATTTCTATCTTTTTATTGTAATTATTTCTATCTATTTTATATTGTAACTTTTTCAAGGACAGCAACCATGACATACTTATTTGCAAAATCTCTCCTCTAAATCTCTCCTCTATTAATAACAAATTTACAGTGCTGTATGGAGCATCTAAAGCCTGCAGTAAATATTTGTTAAATCAACTCAGTCAGCTCTCCTTGTGCCACCCTATCAGACATTAGCAGACTAGTTTTGTTTAACGGATCTGACTAGAATACACAGTTATATAGATAGTTACTCTAGAATACAAAAACATTTGGTCAATTTGGTGAGAAAACAAAAGTTTCCATTATGGATGCAAACTTGTCAGTGTCTTCTCCCTTTTTGTCTATTTTCAAAAGATAGTTCTGGTATTATAAAAATAGAAATAAATACTGCTGTGTCAATCAGATGACTATTCCTTTAATCTCACACAGCAAATTGATTTGCCTTGCTCAGAAATGGATCTGCTATTTAAAAAATATCACCAGCCTCACAATGATTCTGGAATTTCATATATATAATAATTAGCATAACCTCATTTTATAATTCAATTAGCTATAAAGGAATAATTTTCTATAATATATTCACCTCCATTTTCCCTAATAACATTAACCATGAAATATGTCATTATAAGTGAGTTCAGGGCTTTTTCCATAAGCACTTTTGCTTTGACTTAAGGATGGATGAGACATGAGAGGGTCTGGTATATGATTACTTTTCTTAAAGAGTCCTTTTCTCCTTTTCTGCTTCTCTCACCCCAGTGATCTGTGATGTGCTATTTACATGATGTATGTACCGATTCTCCTTAATCCCTAATAGTTGCTTAGCTAAAAGTTTACTGTTGCTATTTTCTCACAATCTGTTTTTAATCCCTTATATTTCAAGGGCGGCCCTTGGAATAATACTAGTTTAGAATTTTTGAATTCTATGAAAAGATTAGAATCAGCAAGTTAAGCAATGATCTTTTCTCCAGGACAAAATGAAGAGGTAGCTTACATTACCACTAAGGTCCTTTCCTGTTCTAAATTTGAGAATCAAGGATCAGCAAGAGTGCTAGGGCTGCTACATAACCCAACTCCTGGAAGGGACTCACACATACAGGCCTGTATTAAGAGGGTCTTCAAACAAATTATAATGCTTTTGACCAGAACCTTGCCCAGTTGGCTACAGTTGACTGATCAGCAGAGTTAAAGTAGGACTTTCATTAGAGTAGTGGCTACAAGAGCTCCCATACAGAAAAACTCAATTAAATCTGGTGCTTGGGAGTTTCCTATGCGCTATTACAGAAGGATTAAGTGAGTTGCTAGCATTTCAGAGTAATCAGTCAGTGGAGGTGAGAATTGTCCAACTATGTAAGTACCAGATCTTTAAAGTCTTTTGAACATAATTTCAGTTTTCTATGGAACTGATAAAATACTTGCTGAACTTCTGGATTTATATATATAAATGTACTATATATATATATATATA
>NW_016107689.1:1661579-1698852 GCF_001604975.1 Cebus imitator | reverse complement strand
TATATATATATATATATACAGTGTGTGTGTATATATATATATATATATATATATACACACTATAACTAAGGTCATAGCATTTGAGGTAATTTACATATGTCCATTTTTTAATGAAGTAAAGATTCAAAATAATCAATGTATAAAACTACTGATTTTTAAAATGTCCTTATATAACAATACATAGAATAGAAAATATTTATAAAATGTTTAACTTCATTTTGATTAGATAAAATATAACATATTAATGATTCGTATTTAGTATATTTAATTTTAGATGGCTTTCCTTTTAATTTCATTACCTGCACACTTTTGAAAGAAATTGTCACAGAATCCCAACCAAATAGCAGAATTACACAAAAGTGCTTTTAAAAAATCAAATCTATTAACAGAAAGCTCTTTCCTTTAGCTTCCAAATAATCTATATGGTTGTAGAATACACAGATAGTCTTAAAAATAACGTTTTGTTTAATTTTTTAAAAAAATATATATATGGACATATTTTTCTTCAAGGCTTTCTGAGGATTTTTTGTTTCCAACTTACCTAACTTTGAAATCTCTTTTAATTTCACTGAAATCCAAAACTCCTAGATCTCACAAGAGTTAATGATATAATTGAATCAACAATACAACAGTATCAAGGTCATTTAAATCAGTTAGATTACAGATTAGCAAGCCTTTTATATAGAAAAAAAAAAGAACATACGTATAGAAAAGGGGCAAATTATTTTCCCC
Source organism: Cebus imitator (assembly GCF_001604975.1). Classification (NCBI taxonomy): domain Eukaryota; kingdom Metazoa; phylum Chordata; class Mammalia; order Primates; family Cebidae; genus Cebus; species Cebus imitator. The sequence continues at coordinate 1,698,120 of NW_016107689.1, read as the reverse complement.
CTTTGCTGCAGTCTTGGAAATTTTAATCATACTAAAAGTTTTAAATTTTAAATAGCAGTTAAATAAGCCGGAATAAAATATACGAAGCTAATGAACTATACTGTTTGATGCTTTAAAAATAATATGTACTTAAGAAGGAAAAAGGAGTCTGAATTAAATAGACATTGAATAATACTATTCATAGCAGTATGAAATGCAAAGATATTTCATTATTCATTTCATCTGGAATGAATAACGAAAATGAAGTTCATTTGATGAATGTAAAAGAAATGACCATTCAGATGTTTTTAAATTCCCCCTAAGCATTTTTAAAAATTATATATTTGAGACATTTTTAATTCATAATTTTAAATTACTTTCTAACACAGGACAGTTTAAAGGAAAAAGGATAAGAATAATAAGTTCTATCTTCATTTTAAGAAATTTATTATTTTGTTTTGTTTTGTTTTCATGAGGCACAGGAATTCTGTAATTAATAGCACAATTCACAAGAAATGGTCCCCTGCTAGTGCAAAATTCTTGCCATGGTAAATGTTCTTTACTTTTCCCCCCAAAATAAGAGAGGTTTTATAAGTTGCCAAAAGATAACTATAAAAAGAGATACATAAAAAATAATCTCAAAATGTTGAATTCACACATGACTTCTTGTTTCCTCTTGTGGACCTCACCATTCAGAGGTTCTCATCAGCAAGCACTCAAAGCTACCATCAGCACTGCCTGAGCACAATGTGAAACATTAAGTTCTGGTAATGGCGTTAATGATAATTAACTGCAGGGCAAGGCAACTTCCTTTTCATAAGTTAATCAAACTTTGGTAGTCTTTGTATCTTTTTGGTTAAAACTGGTATTTCTATCCCTTTTAATGGTATATGAAAAATCTTTAAATGACATTAAGAACAATATTAACATTGAGTTTAAGGGAAACAACAAAAGCTAACCTACATGAGGTTGAGCTCCATTTTTTACAAGTAGCATTTTTTACTAAAGAAAAACAGTTATTCAACCTATGTATCTTTTTTAAAAAAAGTTGAATTAAATTTTTGATGTTTCAAGTCTAATGTTTGCCTAGTATGTGCAACACTTATCAAAGGTTATTTTTTAAATTAATACATAGTATTTTATACATTTATGGGGCATATGTATTTATCACACACACAAAATGTTGATGATTAAGTCAGGGTATTTGGAGTATCCATCTTCCGGACTAAGTATCATTTCTATGAATTGAGAACAATTCAAGTCCTCTCTCCTAGCCACTTTGAAATATATAAAACATCATTGCTAAGTATAGTCAATGTACTCTGCTATGAACATTAGAACTTCTATCTTCTATCTAACTCTGTTTGTACCAATTAACCAACCTCTCTTTATTCCCACTTCCCAACCATACACTCTTCCTAGCCACTGTTGTCTGATTCTATACCACACCACTATGATATCAACTTTTTTAGCTCCCACATGAATGAGAACATGTAATATTTGTCTTCCTGTGCCTGGTTTATTTCACCTAACACAATGACTTCCAATTGCATCTGTACTGCTGCAAATGACAGGATCTCTTTCTTTTTCATGGCTGAATAGTGTTCCATTGTGTATGTACATGTTTTCTTTATTCATTTGTCCAATGATGAACACTTAGGTTGATTGTGAATCATGCTGCAATAAACATGTCAATGCAGGTAAGCCTTTGATATACTAATTTGTTTTCCTTTGTATAAATACTCAATAATGGGATTACTAAATCATGTGGCAGTTCTATTTGAAGTGTTTTGAGAAGTCTCCATACTGTTTCCCATAGTTGTTGTACCAGTTTACAGCCACACTAATTGCATATAAGAGTTTTCTTTACATCCTCACTAGTATCTGTTATTCGTTGTCTTATTGATAATAGCCATTTTAACTAAGGTAAGATAATACCTCATTGTCATTTGGTTTACATTTCCTTGATGATTAGCAATGTGGAGCATTTTTCATATACCTGTTGGACATGTTTATGTCTTTTTTAAATAAATGTCTTTCCATGTCCTTGGCCCACTTTTTAATGGAATAATTAATTTTGTATGTTGAGTTGTTTGAGTTTCTTGCACATTCTAGATATTAGCCCCTTGTCAGATGAATAATTGGCAAATATTTTCTCCCATTCAACAAGTTGTTTTCTCATTTTATTGCTTGTTTCCTTTGCTGTGTGGAAGTTTCTTAATTTAATATAATCCCATGTGTCTATTTTTGTTTTTAAGCTTTTGGGGTGTTACCTATTAAACTCTATCACATTCTGTCCCACCTGGTTTTCACTGGGGACCTCACCATGATTCCTCCTCACAGGTAAAAGACTCCCAACCAATTTCTGCACACTTCTGCATGGGTGAATCTTTCACAGCCTCTCAGCTCCTTGAACACCACTTTCCAGTGAATTTATCCTCTGCTCCACCTCTGGTCATGCTCTGGACATTTACATCATGCAAAATTACTAATTTCTACATCCTGCTCAGGTTTTCCTGATGACACCTTTTTTTTTCACCATACCTTATTCTTCACATAGTATTCAGAGAATTTTTTTTAAATAGTTCATATCTTGCTGCTCCCCTGCTCAAAGCACTCTAATATCTTCCAAACACACTGAAGACACAATTTAATATCCTTACCAAGGAACGCAGGCCATGCATTACCTGGTCCTTAGTTACTTCTCCAAATCTTCATACCCCACATCCTCTAAATGCTTTCCAGGTGCACTGGCTTCCTTGCTTTTCCTCAGTCTCACTAAGCACTCCCATCTCCAGTCCTGTGTCTCAGCTGATCCATTTACTGAAATTATCGTGCCTTGTTCTGTCACCGTTTGGTCCCGGCTCAGATATCACCCCCCAAGAAGAACCTCTAAATTAGCATTTCAGTGCTTCTGTGGCTTCTTAATCTGTTTTATTATCTTCCTGTTGTTGCTATACAACATTATCTTTTTTGTATATGTAGGTATTGTATGTTAGCATTTCATGAAGGTAAGCCTCCTAGGCATCAGGGGTTTTAGTTCTTTGGTTCACTGGTCTATTTTTAGCACTGAGTCTAACTAGAAATTTTAAAATGTGAATGCAAGAAAAATTAAAAAAAAGAATTGTGCTGTGATTAGGCTTTGAGTCCCCACTCAAATCTCATATTGAATTGGAACCCCCATAATCCTCATAATCTCCATGTGTCAATGGAAAGACCAGGTGGAGGTTACTGAATCATGGGGGTAGTTTCTCCCATGCTGTTCTCATGATACGTAAGTTCCCATGGAATCTGAAGAAGATGCCTTGTTTCCCCTTTCCTTCTGTCATGATTTTAATTTTCCTGAGCTCTCCCTAGTCATGCCAAACTCTGAGTCAATTAAACTTCTTTCCGTTATGAATTACCCAGTCTCAGGCAGTTCTTTATAACAGTATAAAAATGGACTAATGCACTTGTTCTTTCAAAACACCTCCTCTTTCTGCAGCTTACTTTACAACTCTTTACCTAAGACCAGTTGTTGGTCACATCAGAAATTCAATACAGAAGCCTGCCATATTCATAGTTCCTTCTGTACACAGCTAGATTCATAGAACCTCATTTCAGTAGCACTGCTGCAAATACCACAGTCTCCTTGTACTGTCTTCAAGGTGAAACCTAATCTTGGATTGACTTTATAATCTGCTTTCTCCATGAGTATACCCACACAATTCATTGCTACTGCAGAGAATAAGAAAGTACAGCAAATACCACTCTTTTAAATTTTAGAGAAAAGAACTAGCTGAAGTTGGTGAAAGATAAACTATGAGATGATGGAAGCATAAAGGATGTTGGCATTCTGACTTATGTGACACTTCCCAAAATACAGGGAATGGAAATGGATCAGGTTTAGAGTAGGAGGAATTTGCAAATTTCAGTCTGGCCATATGAATTTTTGGTTTCATTTGTGAGAAATTTTGTTGGCACTACTAAAAGGGCATTTGATTACCTTAACTTGGATACGTAAATGTAGAAAATTAATCTATGGATGGCTATTAATGATGGGGTCATATATAAGATTACACAGTGAGAGGACAGAGTAGGAAGGAAATATGGTCCAAGAGCCTTGAGGTTCTTTGAGGTTCCAATAGGTAAGGACTGCAAAGGAGGTAGAGGTGAAAATGAGGAAAATTGCTCAGAGGACAGTGTAAATAATAGCTTCAAAGACATACGCTGAACAACAGTATCATAGGCTGCTGAGAGGTCGAATAAGATGAGAATTGGAATAGTTCTATTGAATTAAAAGACATAGATGTCATTGATGTCCTCAGAAGGAGCCTTTTCCGGAAATGGTGAGGGGAGACATGAGAATGCTTTGGGTTGAAGATAGTGAGAAGTGATAAAATCTGGGGAACAAACGCTGGGCAGAGACAAGAAGATAATTTCCGGGATCCAAATCAGAGGTGGATTTATTGGCTTTAGGTTAAAAGAGAGATACCTCTCATATTGTAATCTGAGGAAGAAAGAGGTTTTCTGCAGATGTAGGTAGATTTGCAGGTTTGATAGCTGGACAATAAGGAAGTTCCTGTCTATTGATTTTAGTTTTCAAGGAAAAAGAACAATTTCTCCTCTAGAAATTAAGGAGAAACATGTCTGGATGTGCAAGTGGGGTCCTAGTTTTTAAGAGAATGTAAAGGGTATTTACTAGTCATGGAGAGTGGGAGACTGAAAAGGTCAGTCAAGGAGAGGTTCATGAAAGGACTACAGTGCAGAGTTGACAGCCCATTTCTCCAGTTCGGTCCCATCCATCCATCTTCACTGCTATCAATCTGATTCAAGCACCATATCTTGCCAGAACTACAGCAATAGACTAGTCTCTTTGGACGTACCTTGGTAATTTATTCTACGCAGTATAGCCAGGGAGATATAGTGCAAAACACAAATCTGATATTCATGTTATTTTATATTTAAAACCCTTACCAGCTTCTTACTGTTAAGACAAAGACCAAAATCTTAACATATGCAACGTGATCATAAAATGTATCATCCAAACCAAGAAATGTTTGAGATTAGCAGGAAGCACTACCAGTACTTGAGACGGGAAAGCTAATGTAAACCCACACTACGCTGGGCAAAATGGAATTGATTATAAACCTATGTATTAGATCTTACTTGGTTGAACATCTTTAGTCTTCCATCACATCACATTATCCTCAGCTTTCTTCTAACCAGATAACCAATTGTTTTTGTTTCTCTTGTGAGCCTGCCTCCCTCCCTCTACAGGCATTTGTCCTTGCTATTCCATCCACATGAAACTTATTCTTCTCCCCACCCCTTACTAGGAAAATACACCATAGGTTTGATTTTTTAAAAACAAAAGTGTCTCAAGTATGATAGTTGCACTGTAGGAACTATTGTTGGTCAAGCCCTGGACCACCACACTAAGTATCCCCACCTGTAGAAAGAGAAATTTCCACCAACATGTGAGTATAACCAAGGCTGTCTTCCATATTTTCCCTGTGTCCAGTAGGGAAGATGGTACCCCATGACTCTCAGAAAGCAATAGTGTCATTCCACAAAGCTCATTGAGGGTGGGAGAAATGGACCTTGTGATTATAAGCTAGTAAATGTTAAAATAATTATGTTATAGGAGGTCTGATAACATATATTGAAAGATGCCATCATATTTGTCCAGAACAATGTTCACATTTATAAAAAAGACTATTAATGAGACAAGGGATTAAAAATTAAAGGCATTTAAAAGGATAACAATATTTGCCTGAGGTAGCAAAACATTCAGAATCTCTTTGTAAGTTGAAATTGCTTAACTTTTAGAAAATATATCTAAAGTTCAATAGATTACGGAAAGCCTGATGTTTTCCAACTCCTTCCCACAGTTTAGCTCAAGGAACAATTGCCACTTTCTCTAACAAGGCTTCTCTAACTATGCCTCCACACTGCCTGTCTATGTAAAGCAGTATAAAATATTTTTTTCACTTTAACACATCTTTTATTTATATATGTATTAGTGTCAATAGAACTTTTTTCTTGTATTAAGCCACAAAGTCAATGAGAACTATAACCATGTTCTTTTTTTCATTATCGTATACCCATGGCTAACTACTGAGACTGGCACGTACTAAGAACTGTAGTAAAATCTGTTGAATAAACAAATGAATAAACACAAAAATGTGTTTAGCTACATAATTTTGCATATTGTTTTATTACATGGATTATTTATTTATTTATTTATTGAGATAGAGTCTCACTCTGTTGCCCAGGCTGGAGTGCAGTGGCATGATCTCAGCTCACTGCAACCTCCACTTCCCAGGTTCAAGAGTTTCTCCTTCCTCAGCCTCCCAAGTAGCTGGGTTTATAGGAACACACCACCACACCCGGCTAGTTTTTTTGTATTTATAATAGAGACAATGTTTTGCCACATTGGTTAGGCTGGTTTCAGACTCCTGACCTCAGATGATCTGCCCGCCTTGGCCTCCCAAAACGCTACGATTACAGGGGTGAGCCACTATGCCCAGGCTGTTTTGATATAGTGATAATCCATAATGTTATTTTAGAATTTGCCTAATGATCACATAGGAAATTAATGAAAAGAAACTGCCTTTGTTTTCTTTAACCATGACTTTTTAATGTCAAAAATAATGGAAACGTAATAACGACCAAAATAAATGAAAAATAAATCAAACATTTGTTCTTCCTCCAATCAGCATTACTTGAATCCTAATCTGGAAGAAAATGTTCTTGCTATCTTATTTTTTGAAAGACTAGTGCTCACCATGCTGAGGTGGCTTAGCTTAGATGTCCTGGACTAAATATCTTGCTTCTGAGGAACAGAGTAATGTGGAAGTAAAAGGTTGTGACTTCAGAGACAAGGCCAATGAAGGAACATAGTTTCCTCCTTGCTCTCTCTCCCTCTTGAAAGGCTAACTCTGGAGGACTTCAGGGGCCATGCTGTGAGGACAGTAAGCCGCCTTATGGTGTGGTCCATGTGAAGAACAGAGGCTTCATGCCAGCAGCCCCTGGGTGAGCCCTATAGAAAGTAGTTGTTTCAACCTCACTCAAGACCTAAGAAAATGTAGCCCTGGCAAGCTGTGATACAGTTTTTAAAATGCTATCTAAACCACTGTGAGACCCTAGCTAGTCTCTAGTCAGTTCTTCTTGAGAGACTAAGTCCAAATCCCAACCAACTCCCTTCTTGGGCTCTTACACTCCAGGCCACTATACCTCAACCCTAATCATTCAGGGCCAAGTACCAGGAAACAACTATACCTCAACCCTAATCATTCAGGGCCAAGTACCAGGAAACCACTATACCTCAACCCTAATCTCTCAGGGCCAAGTACCAGGAAACCACTATACCTCAACCCTAATCATTCAGGGCCAAGTACCAGGAAACCACTATACCTCAACCCTAATCTCTCAGGGCCAAGTACCAAGAAACCAGGAACAACCCATATGATCAGAACCCATTGAACATACTCAAGCCAGCTGATTGCACGCCTGCTTACCCTGCCTGGCCTGCTCCTTCCTGCAGAAAGAACAGTAAGGACATTTGCCCACCAATCCCCTTTCTACCTCTGCCTCATGACCAATACCCATTGCTTTCCGTGAACAGCATTGCATGGCCTGCTATTTCTTCCCAGTGAGCTGTGAATACAGCACAACTGTAGGAGTCCTTCCAGTTTCTCCCTCTGTCTTTCTAAATAATAATAATTATTATTACAGTATTATTATAATTATTATTATTATTTAGAGATGGTCTCACTCTGTTGCTCAGTCTGGAGTGCAGTATCCTGATCATAGCTAACTGTAGCCTCTAACATCTGGGCTTAACAGATCTTCCCACCTCAGTTTCCTGAGTAGCTGGGGCTATAGGTACACACTACCATGTCCAGATAATTTTTAAAAATATTTCTTATGGATGAGGTTTCACTATGTTGCACAGGCTGGTCTTGAACTCCTGGGTTCAAGCAATCCTCCCACTTTGGCCTCCTAAAGTGTTCATGCCTAATCCACCATGCTCAGCCATTTCTCTTTTTTTATTTGCATCTGGCCTTGTCATACCCCACCTAAGGTAATATGGTTAAAATACAAATATATTGGCTATAACCCTCTAAGTGACCCTGACCAGGACCATCCTGTTAATTAAGCTGCTTTCATTGTTAATGCTCAGAAATTGTGTGAAAAAATAAACTGTTGTTTGTTTACAGCTGCCAAATTTGGGGATAATTTGTTATACAGCAATAGATGACTAATAGCCAAGATAACATTCTTCAAAATTGGCCTCAAAGCTATTTTTCTCCTCTCTCTATCCCTCTTTGTCTTTTATATATAATAAATAGGTAAAATATACATCAAATTTCACAAGCATCTTATATACATATATTTGCCAGACAAATATATCTGACAGGAGAATCATGCTTGTAATTCAGAGTGAATCGTAGAAATTATATATTTGAAAATGATTCCTCTATACATGTGCTTCAGAGATTTTTATATAATTAAAACATTTGACCTAATTTCATTCCACCACTGTTCAATTCAATGAGTTAACTGAGTGGAAAGTACGTGCCGAAAATTCTGGCTGGAAGTGATGGGAAGACAAAAGAAGGACAGTGCCCAATTTCTGTCTCCAAGGACAGAATGATTTAATTCGCTCGTTCTCAATCTTTTATTGGTAAACCTGATAAAAATGCAAATTTTCATGTCCCAATCATAACTCTGTTTCAAAAAGGATCTGTAATGGATATAGACACTTGTCTTTTAAAAATGCTCTCAGAAAAATTTGGGGCCCTAGGAAATTCTTTGAAAAACTGCTTTAAGGTAAGCTGCACATAGAATTGTTACTTTATGAGTTATTTTTTTAATATCAAAAAAAGCAACTTTATGCGTTACTGAATATGCTTAAAAACAAATAGCATTGCCATGGTACGGCTGCAGATGGGTAGAGATCTGTGTTCTGGTCCAGCAGTCCTGTCTGTCTCACACATCGAGCTCAGATTCTTCATCAGTAAAATGAGAGAATGGCACTAAGTGTTTCCTTCAACTATTCTCAGTCTTTAAAATTAGACAAGTTCAGAAAGCAAGTTGGTAGACACTGGTGTGGGTAACACCCCCCATGGGCACTGAGGAAGGAGAACCGTCCAGACTCCAGGCACTAGTGCCCAAAGAATATCTTAGTTTATAGTGTTATTGCTCAGCTGTTTCCTTTATATAATCCTTCATATTCAATCATTTACTAGTTTATAGAATTAGTGCTTGAAGTATAACTTACTGCTAATATATATCTAGTTTATACAATCATACTTAATACTTATATCTAGCATACTTAGTTCTGTATAATCTTTCTATATAATCATATAAGTATTGTAGTAGGAGCTGTACTGACACATTTAGTGCTGATTTATATAATCCTTCTATATAACCATATACTAGTTTGTAGTAGGAGGAATGCCTAGAGCAGTCACAGCACAGAAGCAGTACATAGGAAAACAGCCAGACCAGGACAAGAATCAAAGATCCAGGTGGTGGCATCCCTGCCTGAAAGGGCATACACTGTAAGGCAGGCTTGGAGCAAGTGCCTCTCCTCCTGATAAAGGAGTTGCAGTACCCTGCATCCAGTTCCTGTGGAAAGTAGGCCTCAGGCTTGAGATCCTGGAAGTAACCGAGGGAGAACAACCCTTCTGGTGTGACCAGTCACAGCGGCTGTACACCCTGTCAGTCTTTTCTGCTTCTGGGCTAGCTCAAATCATCCTCCCATAAATATCTTAAGAGAAGAGCACAAGTCTGTCAGCTCCCACTGCATTGGCTTACAGTATCCTTCTATTAGAAATCCTTTGAAGTCTCCAGCCCCCAGATAAGAAGTGTTGCACACGACACCTGCTGCACACAGCCCACCTCCTTGCCTCGGTGACCTAATGGGCGTGGACCCCTTTTCTCTACTACTGCGCACGGCACAGCCCCCTGCTGTGCACGGCCCACCTCTCTGCCCAGGTAACATAATGGGGTGGTCCTCTCGCTTGTGACTCACGTGATTATGCATGCCCTATTACTAAGCCTATAGATGATGACCTCACGTACGACCCTGCCTCCTGCGAGTACCTAATAAATACAGATGCTCTGGGGCATTTGGGGGCCGTTGCACTGATCTCTGCTCACAGGTGGCATGGCCCCCAAGTCCAGATGCTCTTCACCAGCTCTTCAGTGTCCTGTCTCTTTACTTCTCAGATCCTGCACCTCAGCACAGCATAAGGGACACTCCAAGACCCTGTGGAGCCCCTACAGACCTATACACTGGCATACCATTTTTGTCGCACTATCCTAAGTTATAATATTTTCTATTCCTAATTTCTCTTTCTCAGTTCTTTAGTACACAAAATTGAGCAAATAACGTTTCACATGATTATTAAAAAGACTACATGAAATAAAGTATGTAAAATTGCTTTTACAGTATGCCAACCCTTAAAGCTCCGTACTAAGAAATGTACCTGCCTCTTCTCATTTGATCTTCTCAAACACCCTATACAGTTAGTAATATTGTAAATCCATTTTATAGGGACATGTATATTCAGAAAAGTTAAGTAACTGGCCTAATACTTCCAGGAAACTTACAATATAATCTCAGAACTTGTATTCAAACTCAGGACCATCTCATTCCAAAATACAGCATGTAACTATAAACCTGGACCAGAAGTAAGCCCAGGACAACACACAGTAGATAACTCAGAGTAATGCCATTATAAGGAGGGAATCATCCTTTACCCCTCTACTTCAGTACTTCCTAAATTTCTCTGCTGATGCTAACCACTTGATGAGCTTGCTAAGAACATAAAATTCTAGACTTGATCCCAGACCAAGAAGCCTGCATTTTCAGCTCAGGGAATTATTAAGAGTCTTTTGTGAGTTTTTATCATCAGGACTTTTGGAAAACATGGTTCTATTTACCTCTTTTCTATATATTATTTTTGAAATGGTTACCAAAGAGAGATGACTTTCATCTTGCATTTTGAGTTTGACTGAATCCCATGACAAAAAGCTCTGGCTCATAGTGACGCACACCAATGGTATGCCCTGTTCTTTCATACTGAAAGAACAGTGTGGCATACCACACTGTTTTCTGCAGTTGTGGCCAGCTGCAGAAAAATGGCTCAGTCTCATCCCCAAGGGCTCCTAGAGAAATAGCCAAACTACTAAGTTCTTTGTTTTTGAATTTTCTCGTTGTCTATAGGAAGTCTCTGGCTAGCTGTGCTGGAAACTCTGGAAGCAGGTCAGCAAGAGAGGGTTCAGCATTCCTTTCTTCAGTAGTCAGCCAGCTTGCTTTGTGCCTGGCTGGATTCCAGGTATTAGAACAGAAAGAGTGCACTTCTGAAAAAATGCAAACATCCTAGTGATTTCTTACAACATTTGGGTTTTTACCTATTTTCCCAGCTCCTGAGTCATTACTAATCTTCCATCCTCATCAATTTAAATATGATTTTGAAAATAATTGAATCAGGATATAGATGAACCTTCAAAGTCATTTAAATATGATGAAGTAATGATTAAAACACACAAAAAATGAAGTAATAATTCATGCCTTTTGTCCCTTTTCTATCCACAGAATCTAAAGCTCCATTTGATGAAGAATGTTTTCTTTCCCTTGAGGTTTCTCAGTGTCTGGCACAGTGCATTACTGGGCACTCAGTGAATATTTATCAAATTAAGGAAATAAAATTTAATACACATCTGCAGGAATAATGCTTGAATATATCACCAGTCTTTGACTGTTCCAGACGGAGAGGAGTTATAGCAGTAGATAACTTAAAAGAAAGGATAGTACTTTTTTTTCACAGAATTCAGATGGAAAGTTGAATTCCTGGGATGTTTAGCTAGCATATGCAAAATCAGGAAATTTATTTTTATGTATCCAACTTCACAGTCAGAAGCTAAAAACCTTGAAGTTTATGATTTCAATCCATTTTATAGATATATTTTATTTGGCATTCATAGAGTTTTCAAGACAATTTACACCATTATAAAAATCAGATAATTTCCCATATGAGTTCAGATTTCTGGCTTTCTTTGCAAAATCAGGTTGTCATGTGACATAGGGCCTTACGTTCTACATGGTAACAAGCACCTGGCTTGCTTCACCCACATAAATTACCTAGCAGGACAGTGTGGTGCTACCTCCCATCTCTGTCAAACTTTACTCTCTGAATCTGAAACAAAATTATGTTCTGCCATAAGTAGCTGGCCAATTATTATTATTATTATTATTTTTAATTGACAGGTAAGGCCAGATGTAGTTGTTCATACTTGTAATCCCAGAACTTTGGGAGGCCGAGGCAGGCAGATCACCTGAGGTTAGGAGTTTGAGACCAGTCTGGCCAACATGGCAAAACCTTGTCTCTATTAAAAATACATCAATTAGCCAGGTGTGATGGCGCATGCCTATATTCCCAGCTACTAAGGAGGTTGAAACAGGAGAATCACTTGAACTTGGGAGGTGGAGGTTTTATTGAGCTAAGATTGCACTACTGCACTCTAGTCAACAGTGAGAGACTCTGTCTTAAATCAATAAATAAAATAAGAAAAATAAAATAAATTGACAGGTAAAATTACAAGTATTTATCACGTAAAATATCATGTTTTAAAGTATAGGTAGATTACGGTTTGACTTAATCTAACATATGCATCACATAGAGTATCATTTTTGTGATATCAGTATATCAAACAGATACTGATATATATATCTGCACTGCCATGTTCATAACAGCTCTATTCACAATAGCCAAGCTATGGAATCAACCTAAGTGTCTATCAACAGATGAGTGGATAAGGAAAATGTGGTACATATACACAGTGCAATATTATTTAACCATTTTCAACAATATCAATGAACTTGGAGGACATTATGTTAAGTGAAGTAAGCCAGGTACAGAAAGACTACATGAACTCACTCAAATATGGATTTTTTTTTAAATGTGGTGGTTATCGGGGGCTCAGGTGTTGGTGGCAGCAGTGGGTTTAGGGAGATGTCGGTAGCTGGCAGCATTTTTAAAAGTTATCTAATGGTAATTTGCTAATTTTGCAGAATCATAATAGAATTTGAAAATTCGAGTTTCTTACATTTCCTTCCTCAGTCTATTTTCAAGTAGGGTCTTGGATCTCATATTTTTTTTATTTTAACAAGCAATTTGAGGTGAATCTTCTAATTAGGTAAATTTAATACATTTGACAAAAGAAATAATCTTCAGGGAGTAAGAGAGAGGAGTCAGCCTGTTCATGATGTGTGGCCATTTTTTAAACTTTCCTCTAACCCAGTCTTCCACTATCCCACCACACCTCAACTTCCACCACCTCAACTACTCACAATCAAATATGCTGCTTTTATGTGTGTCTCTGGGGGTGCATGACTCTCTGGTACGTCATTTTATAATAAATACTTTTGAGGTATAAGCTAGCTCTCTCTTTCTAAGATGACTGATAGCCTGAACCTACGAATGTCAGCCCCTGCAGCAATATTTGAACTATATGACCCTGAATTGCTTTCCATTGCTGCTGGAGTCATGATGAAACTCTGACTCTGATATGAAACCATCTTTTCTGAGAATTTGAATTTGAGGTTCAAAAAGGACAATCAATATCTGCCTGATGGTAGAGTCAAGGCAATATAAACTTGTGCTGAAGGATAGCCATGTTGAGTTGTATCACCACGAAGGAGCAGGTGAAATTGATCCTCAGAAAAAGAGAAGCAAGTAAATGCTTAGGAACAGAGAAAGAAGAGACAGATGGAGAGAGGAATCCTTTAGTGGCTTTCCAGCAAGAAGACTACTGAGGAATACGGTACTGGCTGGATCTGAGTAAGATGCAGGTGCTGATGGAGGGATAGTGGCCAAAACTCTACAGAGGAACCTGTCATTTCTGCTCTACCACTAAACTCTGTTTTCTGGGCAATGAACTCCTCTGTTAACTGCCATTTAGTCAATTTGCCCCCCAAAAATGCAAGTTTCAGTGTTTCTAGGTTGTATTCATTTTTTTTCTCTTTTCTGTTTTATAAATCTTATTAGCCTTTATTGGTTAACTCTACTACCTTACTCCCTCACATGTGAATAAACAATTTATACATCAGACAATTAAACTAGCTGCAAAGAAGCTACACACGTTTCTGAGTTATTCTGCAACATTAGTTCCTAACCCTAGTTAGTCCTTATGTTTCTGCCAGACTGAGAATGTTTCTGTTACGTAGCCAAACAAACCCTCAGACACTGGTGTGTGGGCAAGGAGAAAAGAATGAGAATTACATTTGAATAGTGACTCTCAAAATTTATTAGGCACTTGAGGAACATTTTAAGGTATAGAATACCAGGTTACACACTGAGATTCTTAGTCCATAAGGCTGAGACAGATTTGATAACTGTCATTTTTAACAGCACCACGAATTTTCTGATACTGGTATTCTAAAAATTGCAATTTGAAAAACACTGTTCCAGTGGAAATAATCAGATAGTAAAGGTAATTGGGATGTTTGATATGTAAGGGGGTTGGAGGTAAAAGGACATTCTCTGTTAATATCAGAAGGGTGTTTCAAATAATTCTAAAAGACACATCATTCTAAATATTATTTGGCAGTAGTTAGTTTACTGCCAATTATGCCTATAGGCATAGCTCAAGCTTTTATAATAGGTGAGACAGCTGGGTTAGAAGTGTCTTAGGTCAAATGAAGAAAAATGAACCCCATATCTGGTAAACAACAAAAAGTCATCTGTGAATAAATTAGTAAGAGCTAGTGTCTTAGTCTGTTCTTGCCACTATAACAAAATACCACAAATAAAGTAATTTATATATAGCAGAAATTTATTTCTTAGAGTTCTCAAGGCAGGAAATTCCAAGATCAAGTTGCCAGCAGGTTCTGTGTCTGGGGAGGGCTTACTCTCTGCTTCCAAGATGATATCTCTTGCTGAATCCTCACAGAGTGGAAGGGGCAATAAAGAAATGGACACTGTGTCCTCATGTGGAGGAAGAGATGAAAGATACTATGGTCCTAATGTGTTCCCCAAAATCCAAGTGTTGGAAATGTAATCCACAATGCAATAGTGTTTGGAGGTGTGGCCAAAGGAGAAAGTTCTTTATGAAGAATGGATTAATGTGCTACAAAAAGGGCTTGTGGGAATAATAGGTTCTCTCTTTCTCCCTCTTTTCTGCCATGTGAGGACATAATGACCTTCCTCTCTGGAAGTTGCAGCATTCAGGTGCCATCTTTGAAGAAGAGAGTCTGGACCCTAATCTGCCAGCACCTTGATCTTGGACGTACCAGTCTCCAGAACCATGAGGAAATAAATTTCTGGTCATTATAAATTATCCAGGGTCAGCTATTCTGTTACAGCAACACAAAATGGACTGAGATCAAAGGGTCAAAAGAGACTAGGGCACTCCCTTCAAACTCTTTAATAAGTCACAAATGTCATTCATAAGAAAAGGACTTCCCAAAAGGCTCCATCTCTTAATATTATCACACTGGTTCCAATATACACATTTTGGAGGAAGACGTACATTCTAGCCATAACGGTTGGCTCTAAAACAAACTGCAAGTAGGTAATTGGCAAGCTAAGTGGACAGTTCAAGACTTGATTTGAACTACCAACAATTTGTTCATAATCCATTTTTAGAGTCAGTGGGATGGGTCACAGTTTCTCATTCTCAGCAGTACTGACTTTCCGAGCTGGATAATTCTTTGTTTTGTGAGGCAAGAGGGGAGAGGAAGTTGTCCTGTGCATTGTAGGGTATTTAGCAGCATTCTGATCTCTATTCACCAGATTCCAGCAGTCCCTCCCACTAAACAAGACCAATATCAAATTTTCTGCAGACATTGCCAAATGTCCTGTTGAGAAACACTGGTGTAAGTAGACCAGGCCAGGGGAAAGGGAGGGAGGAAGAGCCCTAGAGAAACCATCTTATGATCCCTTTGCAAGTTTTACTTTGTTTAAAATTTTCTTTCCTATCAAAAGCCAAACTGCATGTAAGCAAATATGGTAGCAATAAAGCTTATCATTTATGAATTCAAGGCTTTAGTAGACTTATGGGAAGTTTTTTTCCCCAGAATTTGGCTTTGGTATTTTTAAGTTTTAATAGATCTAGTTACTGTCATACTGACTCTTGTACATACAGCTGGATAAACAAACTCAAGAAACACTCTCAGCCACATCTTCATGAGCAACTCTGCAGGCAAAATCCCTGTCACTTTGAGATGTTTTATATTCAAAGCAATTGTGGGGGAAAAAAGAGTATTTCCAGATTCTACTGCCTGCTTTAAATTTGTGGTTTCATCTTTATTATCGGTGTGGCGTATTGCTGCTGGCCAATTGAGCAATTAAATTTGCAGCTTAAATTTGGTGTCTGTTTCTAAACAGTCACAGCTGTAATATCTCTAACCTCTGGGGCAGATACTAGTTCAAATATTGCTAGTAGATCAATATAATATACATCTGACCCTGGTAAGTGGTTCAAGAAATCTGCATCTGAGCTTTCAGGGCCAAAGCCATAGCAAAGAAGAGTTATGCTATCAGAATAACAAAGCCGTCTCCATATTCAAATGCCTATGCTGCATCAAAGCCCAGGTATTGGAGACCTGTACATATGAGTTGATGAAAGCACAAAAATTGGTTCTTGAATGTGTTGGCCCTGTTTATTTAAAAACCACCGGAGTAATAGATCACGGACAAATGGGATTTTAGATCAGGGACTTTGTGTAGTGTCTAACCTTGTGTTACTGCTGGCACTTTATCATTCTAAGGCTCAGAGCTTGAATTTGCCTACCTTAACATATAAATTTCATGCAGAAATTCTCTTGAAAATGTTGTATGACTTTCCAGTTTCATGTTTCACTTGAATTAAGTCGCATCAAGACATAGCTGCAATTATGGGTTGTGTGGTAAGAGGCTTCTCAGCACAGTCAGGAGAAAGAGTGTGTGACTCTGCTTAGAAGGCAGTAACCCACTTTAGACCTTTATGCCTTTCTCTCTTCTCTTATAAAATGGGGGTGATAATTCATGTTTAACATTCACCCCACACATTCAATAAAAAGTGCCAGGCTCTGGGATAGACATTGAGAAATAAAATTTTAAAAAAGAGAGAGAAAGGAAGGAAGAAAGGAAGGGAAGGAGTGTGAGAAAGGTTTCTGCTTTGAAGACTCTATTCTACATAGCATTGTTTCTGTTGTAAGACAGGTGGCTGTGGGTAGATTGATACATATGCAGATAAAGAAAACAGATTTTCATAAGTACTTTGAAATCACAAAGTTAAAATCTCATGTAGATTTAAGATCCTTTTATATAGACAGAAATCCCCAGAGCAATAGACTGTACCATTCTTCACTTACATTAAAATAAGATACTGCTCCAGGATTCTGAATTTAGCAGCTGTTGGTACATGTGTCTCTTGCCACACTCATAAAGGTTTTTAATGTACAATAACATAGCACATAGCTCATCCCTTCTATGGTTGGATGCATTATTTATAATTAAGTAACTTTGTACCATCTTCACGTGTGGAAGGAGCAATAATTGGAGCTATCCATTTTTAGTTCACAGGAAACAAGACTCTCTTCATTTTTAATAGTGCCATTTACCTACCACCCTTTCTGCCAATGATTTGAATTGTTCAGTTGTGGCTCTTGTTTTATTTTAATGCATTCACATTTTGCCACTATGAAAAGATGTCTGTTCAAAATGAATTAGCCTGAAAGTTCTTCTGAGAATGCTGGAAGGCTGGTGCATCCCCACTGCTTCAGCACAGATGCATGGGGCAGAGCTCAAAGGCCACAATGTCTGTACCTGAATTCATTCAACTGAAAAGTGAAAATGGTCATATTGGTATTTCATGATCTGAAAACAATATTAGAAGGATATTTGCTTGGCAGATATTTGTCCATTAATTCTGACTAACCTTACCCTGGCATCATGAGACACTTTGGATCCATAGAAATAAATAACTCTGCACACACACTTTGTTCTGAGAAATATTCTGTACATCTACTAGCTGTACATCTACTAACCCTAAATTCTAGGCTCCTCTCTGCAAATAGATAGGAGTCTCTTAAGTCAGGCTCCACTTTTCGCCAACTGCACTCTCTCATAAATGAGGTTGGAGGCGATGGAACCTCTTCCTCTATCAGGGGCCATGTAGCGGGACAACCCAGATTTTACAGGAAGTTGTGTTAGAAGAGAATCCTTGTTTTGGAATGAACCTCAGTGGAGGAGACCAGGTGCTCACTCTATCAGCTCAATTGTTAAAGGTTCAATTCATTTCAAAAGCAGGTATAGTACTTACAAAGGGGACTTCAGTGCTTACTCATGACTTGAAGGAGTTTTGAACAGGGTACAGGAGTCAACCATTTGAAATAGAAAGCAGGAAATAAGCAACCTAAAGGGCTGAATATAGGTACAAATGATACAGTTTTGGAATAATAGATTCTGACTAGAGAAACTCACAAGTTATTTACAGAAGAATTTAAGTATCTGAGTTGAGACTAGGATGACCAGATAAATTCAATAGAAAAAATTTCACTGGTAAGTGGGGTGGTTGGGTAAAGGACACTGTGAGGGAAGAAATTGAATATGCATGGTTACAGAAGCTCAGAAGCAAAAGCAAGTGTGGCCATTTGGACTGGGCTACAGTTACTACAGTGACAAAATAGAAGAGTGATGAAGATTTAGAGGCCACATTTCACCTCAGCGTTAAATGATTTGAAATTATTCTGCTAGCAGTAGTCTAATGTTTGATTTTCACCAGTAAATGATCAAAGCAAGACATTTATTTTTAAAATGTTAAAAATATATCTTATTAAATATTACCAGTCAGGAGAGGTGGCTTAGCCGGGCGCAGTGGCTCATGCCTGTAATCCCAGCACTTTGGGCCGCCAAGGCAGGAGGATCACGAGGTTAGGAATTCGAGACCAGGCTGGCCAACATGGTGGAAACCCATCTCTACTAAAGATACAAAAATTAGCTGGGTGTGGTGGTGCACGCCTGTAATCTCAGCTCTTCAGGAGGTTGTGGCAGGAGAATTGCTTGAACCCGGGAGGCAGAGGTTGCAGTGAGCCGAGATTGCGCCACTGCACTCCATCCTGGGAGACACAGCCATACTCCATTTCAAATAATAATAATAAATAAAAATAAATTTAAAAATTTATCAAAATAGTATGGGAAATGAAGAGACTGAATGTGTTACTAATCTCCAACTGGGAAAGGAATTGTTCATTTGTGAAGTTTATATTTCCCTGTATTCCTATTGCTACTAAGTTATTATTTGTGACATCTGAGGTCAGACCTTGGGTTAGTTTACGCCAAAGTGCCACCTCATCTATCTGTGAGAAGTTCCATATGTGAAGTACAACAGTATTCCCAGCCTGCTCTAGGATTTCCACGCCCTGGCACTGCACTCACATGTCATAGTAACCGGGCACACTGCCTTCTCCTGTCTGCATGTAGGTCTTTACAGAATACCAGGTCCCATTTTTAAATAAGAGGTTCCTTCTACTTGTTTGTCCCATCCTTCCCCTATTTATACTGCCTGAGAAATTGTTTTCCATCAGTAAAGTTGATTATTCTTTTCTGTTTTCCCCTGATCTTTGCTAGCATCTGGGCTACAGAAGTTATTCTTCTGTATTAATCTGGATATTTTGGTTTTACTCTTCCAAAGGACAGCAAGCTCAGCCAAGCTGCCTCTCAGTTCCAAGGGAGCGCTCATCCCCTCCCTCCCAGCCCTTGCTCTTTTCCAAAGGATGATTTCTCTCTTCCCAGTGCGTATCCCTTCCCACTACAGCTCCTCCCATCAGCCCCCAGTATGGCTCTATTATACAGTTGTCCTCTTTCCACAGCCAAAAGCTTTTAACGCCAGCACGGCAGTGTCTTTAGACACTCGCACTCCCAAACTGTCCCCTCCTTCAGCTCAACTCCTCCGGGAACGCGCGGCCTTCGCCGCAGCCCAGAACGCAAAAACCCAGAGCTTCCTCTGCTAGAAACCCAGGGCGCTTGCCCCGCCTCGGCTCCGCCCCACCTGCTGTCGGCCCCGCCCACCGCCGCCCGCCGGCCCACGCCTCCTCTGGGCCTTCCCGAGGCCCCGCCTCCGACCCCAGCCCGTGCGGTCTCTGTCCCGCCCCTCGCCCGCCCGCCAGTGTCGCTGTCTCTCGCCCTCCCTGAGACCCCGCCTCCAGTCCCGCCCCGCCTTATCTCCGCCCCGCCCCCGCCTGCCTGCCCGGAAAGCCGCCTCTCACCCTACCCGGGCCGCGCTGCTGGAGCTGGCACAGCAGAGCGGCTGCCGCGGCGACAACACCTCCTGGGGACGCGGGCGCAGCGCTGGACGAGGCGCCACTGAGACCGCCTCCCGCCCGCGTGTCTCTGCCCTGGAGTCAGGGGTTGCCCCCGCGAGCGCCCGAGGTTTCCTGTGGGCGGGCGTGTCCGGGCGGTGGGGGACGCGGGGACCGAGCGGGGCTGAGGAGACCGAGCGCGGCTGAGGAGACCGAGCCGGGGCCGCCGCCTGCCAGAGCTCTGGGGGCGCCCGGAGCCCCGTGACTCTCGGTGCAGAGCAGTTTTCTGGAACTCTCCACCTCCGCCTCCCTCGGGGCCCAGTGCGGCGCCGAGCCCCCGTGCGGCGCCGAGCCCCCGTGGGGATCCGCCTGAGGTAAGCGGACTTGGCAGCTCAGGGGTCTCTCACCCTCCTACCTCAGCGTCAGGGCGGGGAGCGGAGCTTGGGGGCGGCAGGGTCGGAGGACGCCAATGAAAAAATGCAACAGGCGGGGCGGATCAGGAAACTCCTCGCCGGAATGTTTCCTACAGAGGGGAGACTTGTCCAAGACTGAAACTTGCTTAGGCTCTTCCAGCCGCGGACGGGCGCGGAGAGGCGGCTCCCGACACCGGGGTACGAGCTCCCTCTGGCGGCTCCGCTGAGGACGGGGACGCGGCCACAGGTGAGCGCCGGGCGCGGAGCTGCCGCCCCTCGGCCTGGCGCCGGGTCACGATTTGGGTTCTCCCGCCGAGAAAAAAAACGACTGGTCCGATTAATTCTCTTTAGGAAGATGCATTCTGATCCCATGAAAGCGAAACCTTCCCAGAATTTTTAAAAAAGGTCTTTTCAACTTTTACTTTTTTGTCCCTCGGTCCTTGGGAACAAGATATAACAAAGATAGCAGGGCTCATCTTTGTTTAAACTGCATTTGAATAAAAACATTTTTAAGTGACTAAAGCCACTTTAGTGGCGTTAAACTCTAGAAATTGTCAGGAGAGTTCGATCTTGTGTATTTTGTGTTGTTAGCTGACTGTCGTCTGCTGACGGTCATTCGGTTCCAAACAAGTGCATTTAAATGGGTAAGAAAAAAAATCACTTGCACTAGCTTAGGTTGCAGATAATATGAGATTTTACTGTGATTCTAAAATTTGTATCAAGTGATTGCAGAATGTTTAAGTCATCAGTTTATGTTCACTCTCAGCATACCTGGAGCCTCAGATAATTTTTGTTTTGTCCCCCATCCCCAGAAAAGAGTGTCATGAGAAAGGAACAGAAGAGAGACCTCCCTGTTGCTGAAAGGGGAATTTTCTTTCCCAGTTGGCAGTTGCTTCATGATTGGACGAGAAGTACCTAGGTGGCTGAAGGGATTCCATTTTTACAGTTGTACAGATGACGCTGGTAAAAGAAGATGTGAAAATGATTTCTCTTTGTCGTAATAGGCTGATGAGTAGGTAAGCCTGAAAAACATTTGAAATGAAGGCAGGAATTTTGAATTTTTTTAAACCAAGTAAGACTTTGACCACTTGTTGAGGATGTTTTTCTCTCATAAATGGAAGAAAAAATCCACAAGGCAAGAAGTATAAAAAGTTGAGAGAAATGACAACTGAGTCCACTCACTCCAGGAATGTCAGTAATTCATCATCATCTTTGGGCAAACATACACAAATGGATCATACATGCGTGGTGATTTTATCACCAGTGAAGGTTTTCTGTGGTAGAAATGACTATTAATTTGAATTTTGGAGTGCGTTTTCTCTTTTTTTAACAATGTGCGTCCCAACTCTTTGTGTTAAATAGATTTAAGTAAAGGAAATAAATGCTTAATTCATAGTGCTTTTTTAACTCTACCACTTCCCTGTGTATTATGGAAAATTTTGAGATTTTAACATTCTTTGAAGTTTTACTGGAAGCAAAACTGTGCCAGGGACAGAGATACACAATGTAAATTTTCTCTTTTTGGCAACTGCACTTGCTTAGAATGAACTGAATGTCAGCTGAATTTCACAGCATATCAGATTTACAGTCTTTGTTTTTTTCAAGGCCTTTACTGTATATTTTATACTAACCAGATGGGAAACACATTGAGCATCGTATCTGACATGTATGCCTAAGGAAGGAGCACCCCCATGGATCATGGCGGTAATGTTTACAGGACATTTACTATTCTTAGTGTTATTGATGTTTGCTTTCCCTACTTTTGAGGAATCTGTGAGCAATTACTCTGAATGGGCAGTTTTCACAGATGATATAGATCAGTTTAAAACACAGAGAGTGCAAGATTTCAGACCCAACCAAAAGCTGAAGAAAAGTATGCTTCATCCAAGTTTATATTTTGATGCTGGAGAAATCCAAGCAATGAGACAAAAGTCTCGCACAAGCCATTTGCATCTTTTTAGAGCTATCAGAAGTGCAGTGACAGTTATGCTGTCCAACCCCACATACTACCTACCTCCACCAAAACATGCTGATTTTGCTGCCAAGTGGAACGAAATTTATGGTAACAATCTGCCTCCTTTAGCATTGTACTGTTTGTTATGCCCAGAAGACAAAGTTGCCTTTGAATTTGTCTTGGAATATATGGACAGGATGGTTGGCTACAAAGACTGGCTAGTAGAGAATGCACCAGGAGATGAGGTTCCAATTGGCCATTCCTTAACAGGTTTTGCCACTGCCTTTGATTTTTTATATAACTTACTAGATAATTATCGAAGACAAAAATACCTGGAAAAAATATGGGTTATTACTGAGGAAATGTATGAGTATTCCAAGGTCCGCTCATGGGGCAAACAGCTTCTCCATAACCACCAAGCCACTAATATGATAGCATTACTCACAGGGGCCTTGGTGACTGGAGTAGATAAAGGATCTAAAGCAAATATATGGAAACAGGTTGTAGTGGATGTAATGGAAAAGACGATGTTTCTACTGAATCATATTGTTGACGGTTCTTTGGATGAAGGTGTGGCCTATGGAAGCTACACAGCTAAATCCATCACACAGTATGTTTTTCTGGCCCAGCGCCATTTTAATATCAACAACTTGGATAATAACTGGTTAAAGATGCACTTTTGGTTCTATTATGCCACACTTTTACCTGGCTTCCAAAGAACTGTGGGTATAGCAGATTCCAATTATAATTGGTTTTATGGTCCAGAGAGCCAGCTAGTTTTCTTGGATAAGTTCATCTTAAAGAATGGAGCCGGAAATTGGTTAGCTCAGCAAATTAGAAAGCACCGACCTAAAGATGGACCGATGGTTCCTTCGACTGCCCAGAGGTGGAGTACTCTTCACACTGAATACATCTGGTATGATCCCCAGCTCATACCACAGCCACCTGCTGAATATGGTACTGCAAAAATACACACATTCCCTAATTGGGGTGTGGTTACTTATGGGGCTGGGATGCCAAACACACAAACTAATACCTTTGTGTCTTTTAAATCTGGGAAGCTGGGGGGACGGGCTGTGTATGACATAGTTCATTTTCAGCCATATTCATGGATTGATGGGTGGAGAAGCTTTAACCCAGGACATGAGCATCCAGATCAGAACTCATTTACTTTTGCCCCTAATGGACAAGTATTTGTTTCTGAAGCTCTCTATGGACCCAAGTTGAGCCACCTTAACAATGTATTGGTGTTCGCTCCATCACCCTCAAGCCAGTGTAATAAGCCGTGGGAAGGTCAACTGGGAGAATGTGCACAGTGGCTTAAGTGGACTGGTGAGGAAGTTGGTGATGCAGCTGGGGAAATCATCACTGCCTCTCAACATGGGGAAATGATATTTGTGAGTGGGGAAGCAGTGTCTGCTTATTCTTCAGCAATGAGACTGAAAAGTGTATATCGTGCTTTGCTTCTCTTAAATTCTCAGACTCTGCTAGTTGTTGATCATATTGAGAGGCAAGAAGATTCCCCAATAAATTCTGTCAGTGCCTTCTTTCATAATTTGGATATTGATTTTAAATATATCCCATATAGGTTTATGAATAAGTATAATGGTGCCATGATGGATGTGTGGGATGCACACTACAAAATGTTTTGGTTTGATCATCATGGCAATAGTCCCATGGCTAGTATACAGGAAGCAGAGCAAGCTGCTGAATTTAAGAAACGGTGGACTCAATTTGTTAATGTTACCTTTCAGATGGAATCTACAATCACAAGAATTGCATATGTCTTTTATGGGCCATATATCAATGTTTCCAGCTGCAGATTTATTGATAATTCCAATTCTGGACTTCAGATTTCTCTCAATGTCAATAATACCGAACATGTTGTTTCTATCGTAACTGATTACCATAACCTGAAGACAAGATTCAGTTATCTGGGATTTGGTGGCTTTGCCAGTGTTGCTGATCAAGGCCAAATCACCCGATTTGGTTTGGGCGCTCAAGCAATAGTAAAGCCTGTAAGACATGATAGGGTTATTTTACCCTTTGGATATAAATTTAATATAGCAGTTGGATTAATTTTGTGCATTAGCTTGGTGATTTTAACTTTCCAATGGCGTTTTTACCTTTCTTTTAGAAAATTAATGCGATGGATACTAATACTTGTTATTGCATTGTGGTTTATTGAGCTTCTGGATGTGTGGAGCACTTGCACTCAGCCCATTTGTGCAAAATGGACAAGGACAGAGGCTGAGGAAAGCAAGAAGTCTTTGTCTTCTGAAGGGCACCACATCGATCTTCCTGATGTTGTCATTACCTCACTTCCTGGTTCAGGAGCTGAAATTCTCAAACAACTTTTTTTCAACAGTAGTGATTTTCTCTACATCAGGGTTCCTACGGCCTACATTGATATTCCTGAAACTGAGTTTGAAATTGACTCATTTGTAGACGCCTGTGAATGGAAGGTGTCAGATATCCGTAGTGGGCATTTTCGTTTACTCCGAGGTTGGTTACAGTCTTTAGTCCAGGATACAAAATTACATTTGCAAAACATCCATTTGCGTGAACCTAGTAGGGGTAAACTGGCCCAATATTTTACAATGAATAAGGACAAAAAAAGAAAATTAAAAAGGAGAGAGTCTTTGCCAGAACAAAGAAGTCAAATGAAAGGCGCCTTTGATAGAGATGCTGAATATATTAGGGCTTTGAGGAGACACCTGGTTTACTACCCAAGTGCACGTCCTGTGCTCAGTTTAAGCAGTGGGAGCTGGACGTTAAAGCTTCATTTTTTTCAGGAAGTTTTAGGAGCTTCGATGAGGGCATTATACATAGTAAGAGACCCTCGGGCATGGATTTATTCAATGCTGTACAATAGTAAACCAAGTCTTTATTCTTTGAAGAATGTACCAGAGCATTTAGCAAAATTGTTTAAAATAGAGGGAGGTAAAGGCAAATGTAACTTAAATTCTGCCTATGCTTTCGAGTATGAACCATTGAGGAAAGAATTATCAAAATCCAAATCAAATGCAGTGTCCCTGTTGTCTCACTTGTGGCTAGCAAATACAGCAGCAGCCTTGAGAATAAATACAGATTTGCTGCCTACTAGCTACCAGCTGGTCAAGTTTGAAGATATTGTGCATTTTCCTCAGAAAACTACTGAAAGGATTTTTGCCTTTCTTGGAATTCCTTTGTCTCCTGCTAGTTTAAACCAAATATTGTTCGCCACCTCCACAAACCTTTTTTACCTTCCCTATGAAGGGGAAATATCACCAACTAATACTCATGTTTGGAAACAGAACTTGCCTAGAGAGGAAATTAAACTAATTGAAAACATCTGCTGGACACTGATGGATCGCCTAGGATATCCAAAGTTTATGGACTAAATGCTGCAGGTCAGCAGAAATTTGCACTAATACTTCCCAACCCACTTTGCAGATATGAATTAGAAGAGTTTGTTTATTCTTGTAATGTGTGTGTGTGTGTGTGTGTTCAGTGTTATTTGCACAGAGAGATTGTTTTAAAAATTGGCACCATATTTGGACTAGCAGAATTTATTTTTATGTTATCACCTCCCTTTGTTTCTGAATATTTCATCTACTAAAATTTCTGCTACAGAGTGGTAGATGAAGTTATATCATGGAGGTCAGGGGAGATGGGAAAATTTTAAAGGTTTTTGTCTAACTCTCCTTCATCTGTAACTGTGCTAATCTATCTAGGGACCTCAAACACTGCTAAAGGCCTTGCAATTGCTGCTTTCCCCACGCATCTCTTGCTTTCAAGATGGACTACAAAAGTTCCTTATCCTTTTGAAAAGATCTTCTGACACACTTATCTTGCACAAAGAAAAAGAAAAGAAGAATTTCTTTACTGTGTATAAGGTTCAGTGATATCACTGAGGAAATGGTGAAAGCTCCTGTCAGAACTATAGGATTTCTTCTGGGAAATACAGATGGAAATACAGAATGAATATGTTTTTTTGAGATCAGAAACTGACTTGAAAAGCCTCCTTAAAGTTTTTTACTTAAAAATAATAAGGAATAAGTCTTTGAACAATCTGGGTGCCAAGGGCTGGTAGATTATTTTACACGTGGTTTTCTGTGAAACTGTCCTTTCACTTTTTTTCCTCCCTGAAGCTACAGCTGTTCGCCGTCACATCACTCCCACCCTATCCTTTCTGTCGCTGTCAAGAAAAACAATCAGTGGTTACTAATTGCTAAACTCCCAATATTTGTGGGGCATTTTCCCCCAGATAATTAGTTTTGCGTTAAATACTGACACAGACTTAAAATCAAACTTATTTTGGTGGAATTAACACTCTGTGACTCAAAGTAATGCCACTGCAGTGTCTTTTTAGACTGGAAACAGAATTGGAAAACTGCCTGACTTATCTTGCATCTCTTTGAATGAGTTTACAGACTGCCAGTGTCTGCAAAAGTTGAAAGCAAATGGGAGATGATGTCAGAGGCATCTGTTTCCTTTACCATCTGCATCTTATTATAAATGTAGTCATCACAAAATGTGGTTTATTTTATTTTGGTAGGCTCTGAAATCAAAATGCTATGCCATTATAAGCCAGTGGAGTAATTACTATGTATTGGATGAAAACATTAGGCAGTGTCGAGACTTGATGAAAATCTCTGTACAGATTTCAGTCTTCCTGGTGTTTCAAACCGTAGTTCCCCCAAGCTCTCTAACACTTGAGAGTCTGTCATTCTGACCTAGATAAAAGTGGTTCTTTCTCAGTAGTTTGTTATTATGTCAAAATGTGCCTCCAGAGTGATAAAGCTGTGGATATGTTACATTCCAGCTAAACCTAACTTGACTGTCATTTTTCTTCCATTATAATGTGAATGGAGACTGCTCCACCTCTCCCACATCTTTCTTCCCATATCTCTCATGATCTTCCTTCTATAATGTCAAAATGAATGAAAATCATGTGAATGTAGGTTGAGAGGGAACTGAAGACCTGAATCTACACTATTATTCGCAAGAAAGATTATTCTGTCTATCTCAAAATTACTGGCAAGTATATAAAATGCTATTTTGATGATATGTACATGCATATTGCATGGTACATGGACGATAACACTATTTCCATTATTGGTCAGAGTCTCAGTGTTTACATTCAATTCCCAGGATATGTGACCTTGAATTGGATCACATATAAAAAGCCTGGACTGTCAGTAGTATTAGGTCTGATCAAGGTAGGAATTACAACTATGTGCAGGTAGCAAACAAGAAAGCAGAAACTATTACTGCCTTTATTTTAACGTTGTACAGACAATACAGAAATGTACTCATGGCCAGGAGAAGGCCAGATGGAGTGTGTGGAGTAATAGGGGAAGAAGAATTACAGAAAATGAAAAAGAGAGTGAGTTACATTGAGAATGAATATGGGGACATGTTATTGACTGCAAAAGATAGGTACAGGCTTACCAAAATGATCTTTACAATGTATCCCAGGTTTCACCCCCACATGGCAATGCAGAGTTGTATTTGCCTGTTTCTCTCTTACCTACTCCCATCCCAAGGGAAAATTTTGGACATGCATCTCACTATTTAGCTAATTCTAAAATAGCAAGTTTGTTGGAGAAAGCATCTACTCACAGATTCTCCTATAAGAAATGTTATGTATGGGTTAGGGGTTGACACATCCATTGGATATACATGTATGTGATCCTGCCTGAGACCCCTGCCTTAGAAACTGAATCCCTAAGGGTACTGACTGTCCCAGCACATTCCCAGGTCCTGCACGTAGGGTGATCTAGGAGAATTTTAAATAGCTTCTACTCTTATTTTTGTTCTTATCTTTAAAATAATTAAAAGAGGGATTATCACTATCTGACACTTCTGAAAGAAACATAAAACTTCTTTAATGTAAAATCCATATTTTTCTACATTAAATTCCCCAAAGATAGACCTAATTGAGATAAATGCTTTTTATTAAAATAATAGGATTGAGGTTCTAAAATTTTGAAAGGACTTATTAATTTTGCTGACAAAAGTAAAGTAACAAAATAATGATAATTGGCTTTTTAAAGTTTCATACAACATAGATTTATTCAGGATGAAATAAAAAGGCCATATTCAGAGTTTATTTACTGTAATGAAAATTCAGAGAGAATAGGAAATAGGAAAATCTGCTCAGGAGAAAGAAGCTAAATCTACATTAATTTGTAGAATTTAATTTAAAATTCAAATTTTAATAAGCAGACACATGAGAATATGTACATATTAGGTATAGACACCAAAATATTAGACATTTAATAATTAATAAATACCTGACAAGAATGGGACAATCCTTCCTTCTATCAGAGTTCCCAGATCTTGGTACATTGCCCTCTGCAAATGTACTCAAAGAAGAACCTCCGAACTTACTTTTGGTTGGCATCATTGTTCAGCAGTGATTTCTGTACATCACCAAATATCCTAGACATTCTTGATATGCAAAGTATATCACAATTATAAGTGAGTAAATATTAATGATAATTTTTGAATTGCTTTATTTGGCTTGATTAGCTCTGATCAGAAATAGAAAAGTTTTCATTTATTAATTTAGGAAAAAGTGTAAGCAGAAGGCGGTATAACACCACTTCCAAAGATAAGGGCACCTAACATACTAAGAACAAGACAGTTAATTTCTGGGCTATTATCTGCTAATTTAAATGTTGACCAAATTGTCAAATATATCTGATTGGTCATTATTTCACTTCATTTTGGAAGAAAAATTATCTGTATAATTTTTAAAGATCCAAATGACTTTGGATTTTTGCATACAGGATAATAGACACTTTTTAAACAGTAGATTCTGGCATTCTCTGAAACACTTGAGATGTTTGAGCTACCATTTATATGGGCTTGTCTTGTATTTAGTCTAAATAACACATACATGTTTAATTGATTCTGTTTTCAAAGACAGATTCAGCTAGGTCTTCCAAGCAATTAGTAGTTTTTGTTTGTTGTCGTTTTCGCATCATACGCTATCCAGTTCATGCAGCACCGGAAACAGACTGAAGATCATAAAGTTTATGACTGAAAATCGTAAGTTTATCAGACCTATGTATAATAAGACTCCTGTTAATACAAAAATAAAAAGCTAAAAGCAACTTGACTATTATTGGGATAATTTTATCATACCCCTTTTCCTTAGGTCTTTGGGTAATGCTGTTAGGATTTTGTATGGAGCCCAGGAACCAGCAGTTGGAAAATGGAGGACAAGTTGAATACTGTTACCCAAAGCCACAATTTTAGCAACTGAGCTTGGTCCTTCTCCACCTCCCCCAACCTCCGATTCTCGTGCGTCTGTTCCCCTAACTTAATTCCAGGTCCTGACTGCAACTTTCTTAATGGCGAGGATGTACCTGTACCAAGCACCTGTATTCTGCATCTGCCCCTACTGCCACTGGTAAGATCTTCATTCAGGCATGGTATCACTAAAAGAAGAAACTGCACGAAAGTGATGTAAGGTTAGCATATTGAAGATACTTTTTTTTTTTTTTAATAGAAAGCAGTATAACACTACTTCCAGAGGCAAGGCTCCCTAACATTCTAAGATATTGAGACAGTTAATATGTGGTCTATTTACTGCCTGCTTAAATGTTGACTGAATTGTCAATAATTGCTTTACATTGGGTGAGGATCTGTCATGAATTAATCACTTAATATGTGCTGCACATTGAATCATAAGGATTTTATGTATCATTACAATACTCACAACAACTCTAGTAGTTATTTTACCTACATGTTTGAAAATCACGTCAAGTGATTTGTCCGAAGTAAATCAGCTGATAAATGGTATGGCCAAGATTTAGGCACATTTTCTTTCAATTCTATAGTTTTTTGAAGGAATTTAAATGAATTTATAATTCATTGTTAATTTGCCTATTTACCATATTTTTGGTGGGTCTACTGTCCAGATACTGATTAGCATAAAGGAATAACATAAAAGTCAGTTGACTATGAATCTGCTCTGTGAAAAATTGACAGTCTCTCTAGAGACTTTGAAACTATTAGGAGTTCATCAGGAAGAGGAGGAGTGAGAGGAGGGGCATGCAAGATGGTGATTACCATTCAAGGAAAAGCACCAGGAAGTGGTACCTGTTCTATAGTAGACATGGCTTATTTATTTCTGAAACAGCATGGTTAGAGGAAAAAAAAATATTGAGATAGGGGGGATTATGATAGGTAAATTTGAGTAGAGATCACTGGGTTTTGAGTCTGTATTTCTCACAGCATGTCTCATCAATGAATAGCTCTTCTAAAAGAGATTATCCATAAATGCAAACAATAAAACTACTGTAACTCACTCTTGGAGTTTCCACTCACTCAACCACTCCAAGTTTGGTCTGTATTTGAATATCAGGAATGACCTGAAGAGAGAAAAAAAATGCCTGAGTGTGGTCTCACTGCCCTGTGTGTGGACCACTGCTAGTAATGGCGGTACAAAGTACAACTTGATGTGTTTGATTCAGGCTCCATCAGGCTTTTCTTTTCCTACTCTTCCTACTCTCCCCGTAAGTACCTCCAGATCCACAGTGCCAGGCACAGCTCTCAATACTGGGAATGCAGTCATGAACAAAGCACACATGGGCCCTACCTCCATGGAGCTGACAGTTTGAACATTCTTTTTCCACTTTTCACACATTTCCCAGCAAAAAAGAGCCTACACCAAGTAGAAGCGAGAATGTTGTGAATTCTGTGACTAACAGTTGATCAAATATATTCAAATAGAGTTTGTTTTAGGGAAAAGCAACAATCTGTTGTTCTTTACCCTGTCTTGTAAATAATGACAGAAGAAAGGAATCGAAGGAGGGAGGGAAGGAGTGAAATGGGAATAAAGGAGAGACCCTAAACCTGAACACAGAAAATAAAGTACTCAAGGAGAATCATTCCCATGACAGTGGTGTTAATTATTGTATAAACTCTTTAAAAGACTGAAATATTAGGGTAGATGAAAGAACAGAAAGATAAATTGTAATCATCTAAGTCGATACTGTTTCATAGTACATGACAGTTGCTTTTTCTATTTTATACTATTTAAATGATTTCTGTATTGCTGACTCTTGAGATGAATGTAATTCTTCTTTCAATGTCTCAGGCTTTCACGTGTCCTAGACTACCATTAAAAATGTTATATACGTCAACAAGTTTATATTTTATGTGATCTTTGGAATTAGAAATAAATGCAAATCCCCCAGGCAGTATCTATTAGCTCCGAGGTCTTATTATCAAGTGCATTAACACTGATACTGAATTTCACCTAATGTCTCAGGTTATCTAGTGTCCTAGGTAAGCAGTGGTCTCTCATATGTTGTGTTTTTCTCTATTTCTGACTGTGGGATACATACATTATTCTTTATGGTTTAAAGAGGGAAATATTCATGGTCATGCAACATCCTTAATGCTCATTGTTTCTCTTTTTGGAAGTCAATTTGGCTCCTACTACTGTCACTTTTCTCATTTGCTGAATGAGAACTATAAACTCATCAAATCTTGCATTAAAATCTGACACCCCTCAATAAACTATTTTTACTTTATCCATTGCATGATGCAAATAATGCTCCGAACCCTTGTACTATACTGAAAAATTACTGCCTAGTTTTATTAATTTTTGTTTGTTGTTTTAATGGTATGTTAATTTATTCATTCCTTCACTTTGTTCCAAAAGATTACTTTTTCTGTAGGTTTGTTTACATGGCTTTCAACTTTAAAATATGGCTATTTTAACTTTATTGGACCAATTTAATTTGATGCTTCAATGCAATATTTCACTTAAAATTGAAGGGAGATTTATACATATAAAATCACAGTACAACCAAGAAATGATCAAATTGTTTTGATGAAATACTTATTAAAATATAAGTTCATATAAAGGATATAGCTAATAAAAGTTAACCACACATAAACAAAACAAGGTTTTTACTATTATTTTTAAACTAACCTGAGCACCCTGGCTAGTTCAGTGCTAACTGGAGCACAACACACTTTCAGTTGGCTTATGTACACCAACTAACTTCTGATTCTCTCTCTAGATTTACCGAAATAAACTGAAATGTACACATGTGCCATTGTTATTTTGACTTTTCCCAACAATAACTATAAAACTATCTAAAATACCCTATTTGTGGAACACATGAATAAAAAGATACATGCTTGTATGCACACACACAAAATTTCATTACCTTAAGAGAGAAAGTTTTCTCTGTACAACTGTCAGGTTGTACTGGTGAGTTTTTCACAAGCCTTGTTTTTACCTTTCCTCTATTTCCATCCTTAATTTGAAGGGAGACATTACCATTGAAAATGTTATATACACAAGAAGTTTATATTTTATCTGATCTTTGGAATCACAAATAAGTGTAAATCCCCCAGTTAGTATCTACTAGCTCTGATGTCTTATGCAAGATTCTTAATTTTAAATCTTCATTTTTCTATCAGTAAATTCCTGCAAAGTTGACACAAGGATTTTCCAAAAGTTTGTAACTTAATGGAACAGTAATTATTTCCTCTTTGTGAGCATCTCTAATATTTTTGTCTTACTGAGGAGAGAGAGGCAGCAGAGGTATCTTTACTTTCATTCTCCTACAGTATATGCCCGAAGAGAAAAACCAATATAAAATGTGATGCATCTGTTTTTAAGTGAGAAAATATTTAAAATATTTTCAGGTAATTTGGGCATATATAGTAGATATCTATACTAATCAGATACCTATTTTAGTATTTAGTATATTAATTGAGTTGCACAAACTGGGAAAATAAAAATTACCCAATATGTTGATTTAGAAATACTGCTTTTTTAATGTTCATATTTCAACAAACAATTTTATTCAACCTTTCATTTTCAGTATCTTCATTTACAGAGCCATATTTTGACTTTTCTCAAAGCATATTTACTTCTGAGATTTATTGAGATATAAACATTTCTGAATTCATGTTTGCTGCTGTTATTCAGTTTTATTCCATGTTACAAATGCTTTTATTTTTTTCTTTTGAGACAGAGTCATCCCAGTTTTGTCGCCCAGGCTGGAGTGCAGTGGCATATTATCAGCTGATTGCAACCTCTGCCTCCTGGGTTCAGGCAATTCTCATGCCCCAGCCTCTTGAGTAGCTGGAATTACAGGAGCCTGCCATCATGCCCAGCTAATATTTTTGTATTTTTAGTAGAGATGGGGTTTTGCCATGTTGGTCAGGCTGGTCTTGAACTCCTGACCTCAGGTACTCCACCCCCTCATACTCCCAAAGTGCTTGGATTGCATGCATGAGCCACCCTGCCTGGCCACAAGTGCCATTTGCATAACATTAAGCATAACTGTGTTCATACCTTCATTTGATAGACATATATTTGTGATTGTCTACATTGTAATTATTGTATTTTTTCCATTTCAGTTTTTTCCACTTAAGTATAAATAAAGTTCAGCATATTTTAGAACATTACATTTACCCCATAGGCTATGATGGAAGAAATAGAAACCAGTTGCAGGAAGTGCATTCAAATTACATATAAATGTGTATCTATATATTATTACCTTAACACCATACATAACAGAGGATTATATCAATATAAAATTATTAAATCTACCTAGAGCAATCTTTTCTGTTAATTCACAGGATATTCACACATTTTTGGGGTTGTGCTTTTGGTTGGTGCTTTTTAAGTTTGGTTGCTTGCTTTTTCATGGCTTATATATTGGGACCCAGGAGCAAATTCCGGAGCCTCCAGTCAGAAACTCAGCCTTTCAGTGAGGAAAGTGGGAGTGTGCACTTCTGAAGTAGGACTGAGTGTCATAGTACTGTGATAGTGAGGCACATACCCTCAATGGAGAGTAAGTCCTTGTGTGTGGATGATTGTTTATTTTGGATATGGCTGCCACATCCTTGCATTAGTTGTCTGTAAGCAGTTATAAACCACTATTGTGTTGATTCTTGCATATATGAGCTTTATTGTCCCTCTTTGTTGAATTTTTGGTATTTGGATGTGCAAAATAGTTTCATATGTTGTCAATGAAAAGATGCATTTACCCTGGTTGGGAAGTTGGAAGCCCTCCCCTGTGATATCCATAAGTTGTTTTGGCCGGAGCAGCTGGGATTTAGATTTAGAATTCATATACTCACACATTCTACAAAATGTTATGAAGCATATTTAATATGAAAGATAGTAATAAAATGAGCATGAGTGTACACACTAACCTCACTAAGAAATATGCAGTTAATATGAGTAGTTAAGCCCTCCATCTGACCTTCCATTTTCACATCCTCTGCTCCGATGAACCCTCCCAGAGGTTACTTCTGTCCTGGATTTTGTGTTTCTCATTTCCTTCTTCTTTATAGCTCCACCATATATAAGTCTATTATTATCAACATACAGTATGATTTTGCATGTTTGTGAACTTTATTTAAATACTGTCTCTATTAGGGTTCTCCAGAAGGACAGAACCAATAAGACAAAGTTGTTAGGGAGAATTGGCTTACAGGATTACAAGGGGACATTCCACAGTAGGCCATGTGCCAGCTGGGGAAGGAGAAGCTGGTAGCCTTGCTCAGTCCAAATCTAAAACCCTCAAAACCAGGGAAGCCAACAGTGCAGCTCTCAATCTGAGACTGAAGGCTGGAGAACCCCTGACAGGCTGCTGGTTCAAGTCCAAAGGCTGAAGAACCTGGAGTCTAATGTCCAAGGTCAAAAGAAGAGGAAGCCAAGTATGTGGCATGGCAGGGAGAGAAAGAGAACAAGCCAACTCAGCAAGCAGTTTGTCTATCCCAGTTCTTCTGCCTGCTTTGTTCTATCATTGCTGGCACCATGTTAGATGGTGTCCACCCCCGCATTGAAGGTGGGTTTTCCCCTCCTAGTCCACTGCCTCAAACGCCAATCTCCTCTAACAGCACCCTCACAGACACACGCAAGAACAATGCTTCATCAGCCATCTAGGAATCCTTCAATCTAGTCAGGTTGACATCTAATATTAACTGTCACATTAACATATTGTATATATTAGTATCTATCTTGCTTTTATTTTTTGCTCAAAATATTATCTAATGTATCTGATATTTGTAGGTGGAGATCACATATTTTCACCAAGGTAGTGATTCATTATATGAATATGCCATTGTAGGAACATGCCATACCTTATTTACCTTTTAGCTGCTTGATAGATTTTAGGGATATTTCTAATTTTTGCAAATTCAAACAACTTTCTGTTAAAATTCTTAAGTATGTTCCATACTGTGCAAGAATGTAGTTTTTTTGTTACTTTGTTTGTGCTAAGAACCTTCTCTCACAGCTACTCAGTCTTCTTTTTTAATATATATAGATATTAAAATATATATATATGTATATATATATATATGTAGCTGAAAGGTTCTGGATTCATATGATATGTACATCCTCAACTATTCTAGACAATGCCAAATTATTTTCCAAATTATATAAGTTAACACTGTAATATAGAAGAGTTTCTGTTGTTCTAGATTTTCTTCTGCACTTGACATTTACAGGATTTTTAATATTCTCCTGTCTGGTGGGATAAAATGATGTCAAATTATGGTTTTCATTTACATTCCTCTGATTAGTAATGACTTAGAACTTATACACACAAGTGTGTGTTGCACATGTACACATATACCCACCCACCCATCCAAACCCACACACCCACCCAAATTCACACACATAGTCTTTATTTTTGCCTTGTGTGTTTCTTTTCTGGAGTGAAACTGGGGTCATTTCTTTTACCCCTTTTTTTATTCAGTTATTTTTTTATTGACTCACTGAAGTTTACTATACCGTATATTATGAATACTAATCCTATTTTGGTTATACGTATTGTGACTAACTTTTTGGCTTATATTTTCTTGATTTTTGCAGAGTGACCTTTATGATAGCTTTTTTTTTTTTTTTTTTTTTTTTTTTTTTTTTTTTTTTTT
>NW_016107689.1:1622130-1661544 GCF_001604975.1 Cebus imitator | reverse complement strand
TCCTGAGTAGCTGGGATTACAGGCACGCACCACCACGCCCAGCTAATTTTTTGTATTTTTAGTAGAGACGGGGTTTCACCATGTTGGCCAGGATGGTCTCGATCTCTTGATCTCGTGATCCACCCGCCTCGGCCACCCAAAGTGCTGGGATTATAGGCTTGAGCCACCGCGCCCGGCCTATGATAGCTTTAGATATACAGATGTTCTTAATTTGAAAGTAATCAAATATGTCAGTTTTCCTTTATTATTTATACTGTTTTTGCATCTTACTAAAAAATTTTCCCCAAGATGTTGGCCCTAAAAATCTTTTCCTATATTTTTCTCCTAAGCACTTTTTAAACTTACTTATTGCTGCCTAACAATATTATCAGAAACCTAGTGGCTTGAAACAACATATTTTAAATATCTCACAGTTTCTATGGGTCAGGGATCAATCATGACTTAATTGGGTACTCTGGCTTATGGTCTTTCACAAGGCTGCAATTAAGTTGCTGGCTAGGGCTGCAGTGTCACCTGAGACTCAACTGGGGAAGCATATGCTTCCAAGCTTACATGATTGTCAGCAGGATTCAGTATTTTATAGATTGTTGGACCTAAAGCTTCAGTACTTTTCTCGTTGTTGCCTGGGGTCCGCCTTTAGTAGCTTACCATATGGACCTCTCAGTATAGCAGCTTGCTCCCTTAAAGCCAGGAAGAGAGTCAATAGAGAAACTCTGCCTACAATGTAGCCTAAATTATGAAAGTGACACGCCATCATCTTTGCAGCATTCTATTGGTTGAAAGCAAGTCACAGGTCCCACCTATATGCAGAAGGAATGAGCTACATAAGGGCATTAATACCAGGAGATGGGGATAATTTTGGGGGTCATATTACAGTCCATCTGCCACAGATTTTGTCTTTCATATATAAGTATTTAATCTACTTTATATTAATTATTGTGTCTATTCTGACTTTTTTCCTGTATGAATAACCTATTGTCCTTAATTGAAAAAATTGAATAATCTTTTTTTTTCCCCCACTAATCTTCAATGCCATCTCTACCAAATATCATGTCTCTGTAATTTGTAGGAGTCCTTTTTGGGCTTTCTCTTCTATTCTGCTGGCAAATTTGATTACATCAATGATGATATCCCACTGTCTTTATTACTGTAGTCTTGTTAGCCTTGAAATCTGGCAAGATGAGTCTTTATTTTCTTTCTCATTGTTGTCTTGGATTTTCTTAAGCCTTCGTTCATCCATATGCATTTTATAATTAGTTTTCACAGTTCCTCAAAACAAACAAAATAACAATGCATTTTAATTTTAAGTGCATTGTATGAGTTTTGGGAGAGTTGATGTCTTTAATGGGCATGGCATGCGTCTCCTTTAATTTAA
This sequence comes from Cebus imitator, assembly GCF_001604975.1. NCBI lineage: Eukaryota > Metazoa > Chordata > Mammalia > Primates > Cebidae > Cebus > Cebus imitator. Next base: position 1,660,169 of record NW_016107689.1, on the reverse strand, counting down.
TACTTGGTAATTTTTTAGTAGATTTAAGTCAAAGCACTTTATATTGTTATTACTGTGAATTATGTTTATTTTTAGTTATATGTTGTAATTCTTGCTAGTATATAGAAAATGCAGTTTATTTTTGTGTATTTATATTGTATCAGGGACCTTATTAAATCTTCTTATTAATTCAACAATTTGCCTGTAAACTCTTTGGAGATATTTATGTATATGATTTGGTACCATGTAATTACTGAGAATTATATTTCCCTCTTTCTGATTTTATAACTTTTTAATATTCTTACATTTGTTAGGACCCCCTATGAAATACTGAATAGATATGATAATATTTGTAATGGGTAGTCTTGTACTATTTATAATGTTAATAGAGTGCTTCTAACATTTCACTGCTTTTCAAAATGGATGTTGTGTGTATTTCATAGGTTTACCTGATCAGAATGTGATATTTCTTCTATTCCTAGTTTGATATGTGACATTTTATCCTGAATGCATGATGAAATTTATTGAATGTTTTTGCTTAATCTTATGAAGATTCTCATGTGTTTCTTGCCTTTATCAGTTAATGTAATACATTATGTAAAACTCTTTCCTTATTTGAGATTCAATCGAAATTTGTTTGCTATGATAAAATGAGCCTGGGAATGATTCATTTTATTTGTGTAGTTTGCTGAATTTTCTCTGTTAATAATTCGTTTAAGATGTTTACATCAGCAATTATAATTGTGATTTGCCTGTAATTGTCTTTTCTCATATTGTACTTGCCTAATTTTGAAGTCAACATTATACTTGTCACATAAAATAAGTTGGAAATCTTCCATTTTTATGTTCTTTAGAAGAATTTGCATAAGATTAAAATGATTTAATACTAGAATGTTCATTAGAACCTATTGGTAAAGTCATCTGACCATTGTATTTTGTTTGAGGGAAGATTTTTAACTATGTATAAAATTGTATTTTGTGCTTATAGGCTTATTCTATTTAGCTCACATAGTTATTTGTAAGTCTGTTTTGGCAATCTGTAGTTTTAAGAATTTGTCTTTTTGGGTCTCATTTGGCTATGCAGGCTGCGTTATGTGGCGTGACCTTGACGGCCTGGGCTCAAGCCATCTCCCACCTCACCCTCCCAAATAGCTGGAACTGCTGGTGCATACCACCAGACCTTGCTAATTTTTTTTCTTTTTTTTATAGAGATGAGATCTTGCTTTATTGCCCAGTCTATGTCCTTTTCTTTTTCACATTTATTGACCTAAATTTACTCAAAATGCATTCTGTTGCCTCTTTAACTCTTCACCCCCTACATATATTTTTCTATCTTTAGTATTGAGCACGTGTGCCTTATTTTCTTTTATTACTTAATTGGAGTTTGCCTTTTATATAAGTCTTTTTGAAGATTAACTTTTAGTATTTGTTTGTTTCTAACTTCTATTTTATGTACGTTTGCTGTTGCATTAACTTTGGCTCCTGATTTTACCTATTTCCTTCATTCTATTTTTTTTCTAATTTTCTTTTGATGTTGTGTTTTGTATCTTCTTTAATTAGATATATGATCTATTCTTTTGGTCAGTGTCCTGCTGCCAAAATCCACCAGGAATAAGCTGGGTTTATTGCGTATTCCAGTGAGAGAGATTTAAGAAGTGTGGCTTTTCTCTGGATTAGCTTCTCTCAAGAAGTAGGAATAGTTGGGTATCTGAATAAATCTACATAGGAGAGGTGAGTACAGAGAGGCTAAAACTATAATTGATGAAAAAGTACCCTTTGCGTATATTAACTTGGAGACAGGAATGTGCCCTATTTTGTGGTTTAGCAAATGTTTATACTTTTCCTGTATTCAAACATGATTATGAAGTAGTGTTGTCTTTTTCTTGATCCACTGTGGGAACAGAGTCGCTTTGTTCTGTGAAATATTCATGGTTACCAGGAGGATATTGGGCCTGGCTGATGATAACAGGCCAGCTCCTCAATGTCAGGAGCTATTGTTTTTCCATTTGCATTTTAAAATTTTTATCATTTTTACTATACTAATTTAAGGCTATTAATTTATCTTTTGAACCATATTGCTTATATTCCACATATTTTGATATGTAGTTTATCCATTAACCTTTCTGTTTTCTGAATTCCAGTGAAAATCATGGTTGAGTTATTCTTAAATTTATATAGTGCTATTTATCTTTTGTTATTATTTTTATCTTAAGTATGTTGGAACTTTGTTTAGTATTAGTTTGACATGTAAATTTTCATTTTGATATCAAACATTTTGTGGTCTGATGTTTTTAATATACATACTGTAAATAGATAACAGAATTTTTACTCACATTCTAACAATCATTGTCTTTTATCTGAAGTGTTTATATCCATGTGATTATTGATATTCATGGATTTATTTATACCTGTAATTAGCATGTACTTTCTGTCTATGCCTTTTAACTATTAATATATTCCTTTTTAATTTACTTCTTTCTTGAATTATTTGAGATGATTAATGCTTCCCTTCCTTTTATTAAAAGCAATGCATCCTATTCATTTATACATCCAATATTTATGTATATTTATTTCTATGTTTATGTTTTTTTTTTCTGTACCATCATACTGTTCAAGCCTTTTTTCTGTGCTCATTTTTTTTCTGCCTTAGGTGTATCTTTAATATTTTCTCAATTTTTGTTTGCCTAAAATATGTCTTTTTATGACATTCATTCTTGCAAGGTAAGTTGGCTGTACATACAGTCCTAGTTTACAGTGCTTTTAATATACTATTCAACTTACCTCTTTTTACTACTTCCGTTTTTTCAGTGAAATAGGAATCAGAACAGTAGATGAGAAAAAAGATGGGGGAAGAGGTCTTGGAGGCTGAGAAGAGAAAAGGAGGTATACAATAGGCATAGTCATTTAGGAGAGTGAGAGAGTGAAGGGGATGAAGAGTGGAAATTTTGTACCATTGCTAGACAGCTCTAATGGCCTTCTTGAAAGTAATGGCTGTTCACTAAATGTAAGAAACCTGGTTTACCTCAGCTCTGTTCAGCTAGCTATATTGGCCAGATTGTGTTTTTCCCAGGAGTGAGCGAGATGACAGAAGAAAAAAAAAATAGAGATAATGTTGCATGCAAGGGACTGATTATAGAGGGTAAAGTGACTTATGAGAATGAGGCTTAGGAAACACTGTAAAAGGGATTTTAGATTCTGGTGGCATCCAAGACTGTTGGATAGGAGGTACTCGCTGGTAAGATTAACTGAATAAATCAGTTATTGTTATTTTCAAAATTGCCTCATGAGCACAGAAGGCTAGGAGAGCTCAAATCATCATTGCTGCATTCCAGGAAGTTGGAAGGAAGAAGAGAAGAACAACATCCCAGAGGACTTTCTCTTCTGAAAAGAGCCTTTCAACCAACAACTTCCACTTTCTTAAGGTATAATTTTGTAGGAAAGAATTTCTGGAATTACTTGAGTTGTTAAAAACATCAAAGCAGACATCTCCACAGATTCAGATTTCCATGGCCTGGAGGAGACGGTAAAATGGATTACCAGCATCTGCATTTTTTAAATGCTCACCCTCCAAGGGATTCCACTATGTAGTGGAGGGAAATCCACTGCATTAGGCAGGTGAATAGTCCAATCAATTACAGTTGTTTCTTGTTTTCTGCAGTACTTATGTCATATAACATTGTTGCAAACACTGAATTAGTGAACAATACCCTATTGCTCCTGGGGAAATACAGTGTTAGGGTCCTGGAAGCCTTTGGTCACTGAATTTTTGTCCTGGAAGCCTTTGGTCACTGAATTTTTGTCAATCAGTCAATAACCTTGGTTCATGAGTGTTTCTATTTAAAGACACCTTATATAATAAATATTGTTGATTGCTCTTCTACATTGAACTCACAGCCAACAGTGCTGTAACTCATACCTATATGAAGTTTATCTAACACTTGTATTTTCTTTGTAAGGCATATCACACACAGCCTTCTTGAGCCTAGGAACACTAGACAGCCCTGCAGGTCTACACTTTGGGGCCAATTTAGACAGCAAACTCACTAACAAAATCACACAGGAAAGTGTGAAAAACATGGCATTAAATAAACCCTGAAAAGTATACCTGTTTATAGCATGAAAGTGGAAACAAGCAGGCAAATTACTACCTTGTTCACCCTCAGCTGGGAATGTGCTCTCCCTTCAGGTAACTTAAATTTTTTTGCCACTCTGCATATATCTGCAAATGACCATTGACAGTGATTATTGATTTTTGAGGTAACATAAATATTAGCAAGAAGACAAATTTACAAATGCAAACCTGCACACCGTAAGGATCAACTGTTTCTGAAGTTCTTTCCTCTCCGTATCTGATAGCTCTGGTTTTCCAGAGGTCTCTGCTTGAACAACAGCTCCCACCTGTGCTCTCTCTGGCCCACTTTAACAAGAATTCTGTCTCTTTGCACCATTTGCAAAAAGTTTTGCTTTAATCTTATCCTTTCACCCATTTTCAGCATTTTTTGAAGTAATATTCTTTGCTCTCATTATAGTATAGTATTGTGGAAGGAAAACATCTAGGAAAGTCATTTTTGTATTAAAAAATAGTTATGTTTTGAAAAATGTCTTTAAAAATAAAGAGAAATATGAGGGGCACCCCAAAAACCCTCTCTGAGAAATATCTACTAGCATTTTTCTGAATGTCGTTTCACTTTTAAGGTTTAGAAAGGTACATGAATAAATAAAGAGATCTGAATTGGGATTAAAAGTATAATCTACATTTCAGTAATAAGGTAAATATAGATCCAGTAATATTAATTCTCATATAACTCTTGAGCTAATTGCTAATTTATTTGGGTATATTTAAAATTTATTCTTCACAACAGCTTTCTAAAGTACTTTATAGTTTCTCCAATAATTAATAGGTGAAACATTGTGCATATTAAGAACTAATCTTATTTTTCTCATGTGCCCTAAAATATATTTCAAGTGGATTTATGGCTTAAATGTAATCACAGGCATTTCAAATTACTATGAGGAAATAATTGCTTGTGTAATGCTGAGGGTAAAAGAGGTAGAACTAACTAATCATTAGACAAAGCCAGGAACCGTGTAAAAAAATATTGAAATGTTTACATACATATTTTTATATCTTCTCTATATACAAAAAACAATAACTAACAGCACTAAAAAAGAGCACCAAATTAGAAAACATGATTGTACTATAAACTGGTAAACATTTAATATTTTTAATATAGAAAATGTTTTATAAATCTTTAAGTAAAAGAGAAAATTTTCAACTTAAAAGAGAAATCAAAGTGATAAAATATGTTTAAAACAATCTGTTTTACCAGTTCAGGTATGCGTACTCTTACTTTTCTTCCATTTTATAATTATTTCTACTTAATGTCTTCCTCCTACTACTTACTAAATGGAGGAAAAACACATACAGGAGAGAAAAAAAAAAAAGTCTAAAATTTCTTGGAGTTTAATCAGAAGTTTTCAGGACTAATTCCAAACAAAATGAAGAACGACCTGAAATCCCATGTGGGCAAAACTTTCACTACTTCTCACTGGTATAAAGTATCACTATAGAGGACTGGTTCTGCTCACCTAAACAAATGACAATTGTGTGTGAGGGCCAAAATTACATGCTTATACCATTTCGTGCAATTTACATTGGTGGTTCATACAAAAGGCCAGTTCATTTTAGTTCAGCTTGTTTGCTTAGTTTGCTGTTTTTTAAAAGGGCAACCTAGTGGATCATTGTTAGTAGAGCTAGAAGAGCTGCCTGCATTAGGTACATATTACACAGAAATCAGCCATCTTCCCATACCCTTAACTCCTAAAAAAACATTAGGAACTTCTATTGAACTTAAATTATCAGCCTAAAATTTCCTCTCAAGGTAATTTTATTTTAGGTGTTTTCTTGTTCTTTCCTACACATAGACTTGTTTTGGGGTCATGCTTTCCAATTTTCAAGGCCCCTCTACATTCAAATTCTGGAAAAAAAAAAGGGGGGGGGTGGGAATGGGATTGGTTAAAAGTCACTTCAGTTTCAAAAATGTCCTGGGCTTCTTCAGTGATTAGTGGTCATCACAGAGACTAGCTTGGCATCTCAAGCCATAGGTGAGGGATTCATTTTTCTCAACCCACAAAACATATCTTCTCTCAAGCCAAGGGGCCCAACTTAAGTTAAAACTAAGGTGACATTAAGGCTATGTCTCTTTTGTTTGTTTCTTGGTTTAGACAGTAAGGGAGAAGTAACATGGCCAAAAGTCAAAAATAAGCACTTAACACTAAACTTAGAAAAATCATTGTTGTTTATTTGTTTGTATTTTAAGTATTGTGAAAGAGAAAATGTAGTATATCAAAATGTAGGTTATCAGCTATTGTCATTCTTGATTTCATATTCTATGTTTTGTATGGAATTATTCTACTATCCTAGCTTTCCATTTAGGATGATGGCAATTACCATGGAAATGATGGGAGTGAGTACTCTTCAAGTACATCCTGTTTACTTCTGAGTGCTCCATTTCAGATGCTTTTAAGAAGGGCACACTGTGACAGATCTACACATGGCCAGTGCTGACTGCTCTTAGGCACTTACATTTCCTGTTTTCTTCAGGAAGTAGAGCATGCCCACATGTCTAGTTCCTTGAATAGTTCACTAGAAGAGGGGCATTCTTTTTCATTGTGATATTTACTTTAAATCTGGCTCAGTGGAAGTGATGGTGTTTAGGATTTGGATTTCAAAACCCTAAGAAAGTTTCCTTAACTCGCTCACTCTCTCTTTCTCTTTCTCTTTCTCTTTCTCTTTCCTTTTCTTTCTTTCCTTCTTTTTTTTGAAGGCTGGATTTTTTTTATTATTATTATTATACTTTAAGTTCTAGGATACATGAGCAGAACATGCAGGTTTGTTACATAGGTATACATGTGTCATGGTGGTTTGCTGCACCCATCAACCCCTCATCTACATTGGGTATTTCTCCAAATGCTATCCCTCTTCTAGCCCCTCCCCCCTCAACAGGCCCCAGTGTGTGATGTTCCCCTCCCTGTGGCTATGTGTTCTCATTGTTCAACTCCCACTTATGAGTGAGAACATACAGTGTTTGGTTTTCTGTTCCAGTGTTAGTTTGCTGAGAATGATGGTTTCCAGCTTCATCCATGTCACTGCAAAGGACATGGACTCATCCATTTTTTTATTGCTGCATAGTATTCCATGGTGGATATGTGCCACATTTTCTTTTTCCAGTCTATCGTTCATGGGCATTTGGGTTGGTTCCAAGTGTTTGCTATTGTCAATAGTGCTGCAGTAAACATACGTGTGCATGTGTCTTTATAGTAGAATGATTTATAATTCTTTGGGTATATACCCAGTAAAGGGTTTGCTGGCTCAAAGGGTGTTTCTGGTTCTAGATCCTTGTAGAATCGCCACACTGTCTTTCACAGTGGTTGAACTAATTTACACTCCCACCAACAGTGTAAAATCATTCCCGTTTCTCCACGTCCTTTCTAGCATCTGTTGTTTTCTGACCTTTTAATGATCGTCATTCTAACAGGCACTGGCGTGAGATGGCATCTCATTGTGGTTTTGATTTGTGTTTCCTTAACTTTCTAATAGGTTTGCCAGGGGTAATATAGTGAAGAACCAAGAAAAAATCCAAACATAGTTATTTCACAAGACATTCACTATTTTCTTCATTTTACGCATCCATTTACCTCTAAATCAAAGAAAGGTAAAAGAGAGGAAGAATAAAATGGACACATTCTCAGCTAGCTTCTGGGTTGTTAGTAAATTTGCCTCATTAGTAAATCCAAGCATTTTACAGCCAAAAATAGAAATAGTATTAGCAAATCATTAGTATTATAGGTATTATAGCTGATGGGTTAAACCAGCACTGGAATGCTGTCACTCAAGAGGAATAGCTAACATGGAAAAAGTTATAAGTAAGATATAAATTCTGGGAAAACTAATATTTAAGAGGAAGGCAGAAGTTTAAAAAGGTAATTGAGGAGAAGCAATGCTTTAATTGCATCCTATACATTTTGATATGTGATATTTTCACTGTTCAGATTATGTTCTATTTTTATTATTTTTATGCATGCTTTAGATTTATCACTCTTAATTTCCAAAACATAGAGATTAGTAGTTATGTTTTTTGATAGCACTGTGATAAAAATATTGTATATTATTTTAATACTTGGAGATTTTTTGAAACTGACTTTATGGTTCTGCATATGGTCAATAATTGGAAATTATTTATATGTCCTTGCAAACAAAGTGCATTCTGAAATGTTTGGGCATAGTGTTTTCTATATGTCCATTAGGAGATCACATTATTTAAATTGTATAAGTCATCAACAACACATTGGTGGGTGTGCGTACACACAGTTTTTTCTAACTTGGAGAGATGCTTTAAAATCTCCTATTAAGATGGCTTTGTTTCCTAGTAGTTGTGTCAATTTTTGCTCTATGTATATTTCTGCTATTATATTTACTTCTCATTAATGTAGTCTAAATACCTATGAGTAGAATGCCAGGGTTGTGTTATGTGTGTGTTGAATTTTTAACATTTATCTGTATTACTTTTAACCTAAAAGCACACATGAGGTGTTGTTAATCATAGGTAGAGATATTATATGTGTCACTACAAATAATAGGTGTTCTCCTCCCTTTGCCTTAGTCCTTACCCTTGGAACAATGTGATGAGAAGTAGGTCCATTGTCCTATACAAGTAGCTAGACAGCCTAATAGCTAGGGATAAAGAAAAAAATCATTTTTCTCTGCTTATAAAGGGGAAGGAGGCAGCTGCATTCCCACCCCTCTGAAAGGGACTCCTTCGTTTAGCCTTTCAGCATGCATGATATGAATCTCTCTCACAGCCAGCTAGCCCCTTGTGACCCGGTTTTTATGACCTAGAGATGTGTCCAGATTCTTGGAGCCCATTCGCCTTTGATATGTGAATACCTAGGAAAGTAGCTGCTCTTATTTTTTCAGGTACCTTGGACTCTTAACCTGGAACCTAGTACAACTGTAACCATTTTAATAAAATGAGAAGTTTGACTCTCTGATTGAGTCAGAACAACTAAGTAGACAAATGGCTACAGATCTAATTGAGATCTCTAATGGTTTGTGAAAATATTTCTAGGAGGTGAGAGCTTTTTACAGAAACGGTGAAAAATCTAGGAAAGTTTTATTTCCCTCTATGTAATATGTTTATCTGTTTAAGAACCTGAAAAACAGTTTTCAAAAGTGTTTATACCATTTTACATTTCCACCAGCAGCACATGAGAGTTCTAGTTTCTCCAAATCCTTGCTGATACTTGATGGCAATCATTCTGTTAAATTTTACCATTCGAGTAGATATGGAGTTTGCTTGTTTTTGATTTTTTTTTAATGGAATCTTAGGTAATTGATTTTAAAACTATACTTTGCTAAAACAAGAATTTTCAATTAATTATTTTTAAGTACTGACTAGACTTTATCCAACAAATTTTTATATATCTTGTTTTTATTTCATTCCATTGAGTATATATTTATACATCCTATATGATGTATTACGCAACCGTAGGGTATTTACAGCTGTATGTTGTTTTAAAATATTTAGAGTTTTCTCTTCTGTCCTTCTGTTAATTTTATAATTTAATTTCTTTGTGGATAAGAAGATGCTTTGTGTGATTTCAATTACTGCAATTACTGAGCATTCTTTGATGATCAGAATATGGTCTATAAAAGTACCATAACATGATAAATGTACACAATCACTTAGAAAAGATGAATATACTGATATTTTTATGTATTATACTTTATAATTTTCAGTTAGGTCAAGCTAGGTGACAATATGTATATCGTTATTAATTTGCCTTCAACTAGGATAATTTCTTTAAAATTTCTGTAGTACAGGTCTGCTGTCAAGGTATTATTTGCCCCTCAGCCAAATAGATGCACTCTCTAGAAAGCACTTAGAATGAATATACTGATACTTATATGTGTAGCACTTTATAATTTTTGATAAGGTCAAGCTACCCAACAATGTGTATATCATTATTAATTTTCCTTCAACAGGAAGATTTTATTTAAAATTTCTCTGGTACAGATCTGATGACAGGACATTATTTCCCTCTCACACTAATAGACACACTCTCTCATTGGAAAATATTTTCATTTTGTTTTAAATTTTTGAAAGATATTTTCACTGGAAATGGAAATCTTAGGTTGAAAATATTCTAACTTTTGAAATATTATTATACTGTCTTCTGGTTTTTATTGTTTTTGATGAAAGTCAGCAAACATTAATATTATTGTTCCCATGTACATAAAGTGTTCTTTTTTTCTTTCTACTTTGAAGATTTTCTTTTAACGTTTGAATTAACAATTTGATTATTATGCGTCTAGGTGTGGTTGTTTTTGTACTAGTTCTGCTGTTAGAACTCCCAGATTTGGGTTTGAATACACAGTGCAGAGTAAGCCCAATACTGGGACACGAGTGCATAGGAGCAGAGAAAAGTTTGTTCGATTTGGCCAAAGCGTGAGAGTGGGAGAGGCAAACTCTCAAGTCTGACCTGCTTTTGAACATAACTAGGGGCTTTTATGAGTAAGGAAGTTGAGTGTGAGGTGAGAACCTTCCGTGATCAAAGCTGTTTGCCTCCCTCCTCAGACCGAACTTCTAGATGCCATCAAAGGTCTGTATGACCTAAGAATCATTGTTGTTTAAAATAAAAACAATTTCATTAATCTTGCAGGCAACCCCTGGGGGCTTAGAATATAAAGTTAATCAATTATTAGTGACTACTCTCAACTGAAATAACTATGTATAAGTGATCATGCATGAAGGAAGAAAAGGACAAAGAGAAAAGAAAAGGAAAGGAAACACCTTATCATTTTTATAATATAGGATCAGTTATACTAATTAAGATTGATGAATTTCTTAAATTTGTAAAATTGTGCCTTTCTCAACTTAGGGAAATTTTTGTCCATTAATTCTTCAAATATATTTTAACTTCATATTTTCCCTCCTTTTCTTCTAGAATGGTATTTATGTGATATTTAACCTTTTGTTTTGGAAGGTTAACTTGGCTAAACTCAAAGTGCAAACTGAGTCCCCTATTGTTGACAGCAGCCAAGATGTATTTTCAGTTATTTTAGCTTTGTCAGTACTGCTTGGAATCTGTTGCATGCAAGTGTAGTTTCTGGATCTGCCAGAGATTCAGTCAGAGTTTATGTGCAGAATTTGGTGCTACCCTTCTGTGGTTTTCTTTTCTCTGTGCTTTTCTGCATTTTTAAATTCAGTAGTAGCGCTGACATCTGTCTTCTCTTTCTGTAAGAGAGTCAGATTACAGGTTTCTGGCTATTTTAGCTGCTCGATGTTAAGCCAACTTGCTAAGAAGGCCACAAAGATTTTCAAAGATAAAATATTTCTCAAGTAGGATGATGAGGACACATTCTCTGTGTGTTGATTTTCCATTTATATTTATTTGTATTTATTAATTTGTATATCTTTATACTAAAGAGTTTTCAATTTATTATACTATAGTAGATAGCAGACAATCTTCAAGAAGAAAGAACTTTAGAGTACGAAGGAATCTTTGTGATCACCTAGACTGCGTATGCAGAAAATTATACCTATATAACATAAGTGACGTTTCTTACTGGCACATTGTTAATGACAAAATTAGTTTGGGAAAACCTCCTGAAAGTTCCCCCGAAGCTTACTGTTAAACAAAAAGACATGAATATCTTAAATATTCTTGAATTTATTTTATTACATTATTTTATTTTAGACAACAAATCTGTGTTTAAAGTCTAGATATTTCTTGAACAGAAGGGCTTAGTACTGCAAAATGATAGACATTCATTGTGAATTGGAATACTGGAAATCTACAGTTTATAGGTAAACTTAGAAAAACAAGTTGAGTATTCTGTCAAAATTTATTCTCACTAGCAAGAAACTTGAAAAAAAAAAAAGTTTCTTTATCATTGGTTCTCAAGTTTCTTGAAACAACAGGATTATCTTACTAGCAGTGCCCCCTGGATATTATTCATCAGTTTTTCATTTGACCACACTCCTGTAATACTTCAATAACCTTGAAATAAAACTCAGATCTCAAGATACACTTTTCTCTTCCAAACAGAAAAAAACCTGCAGATAAAAGAAAACAAAAACTCCTAAAGACACTTTGGAAGGTTTTTGATATGCTAATGTAACTATCCAAAGCTTTTAGAGACCATTCAGCGTAGAGACTCATACCCATTTCTACAGACTCCAGTTAAACAAGCATCCTTGAAATTACTGTCACTTTCAGTAAAGAACTGGGACACTTAATGCAAAAGAGGAGGATGGATCCCAGTTCTCAACATTCTTGTTTTCTAGTTCTTTTTCATCTTTCATAGAAATACATAATCCTCAAACTGAGTAACATAGGCTTCATGATGTGTGCTATCGCTCCTCAACATAGGTCATTATTGATCAAATTATATTTTGTTTGAATTGTCCATAAAGATATACCTTGGTTACTTGCTATTGGTGATTCTGATATATCTCATGGTCACTGAAACTATCATCTTTATAAGGCATAGTATTTATGCAGTTTACTTTTCAGATAACGTTATAAGAGACTATTAAAACCAGATTGACCTTTTCTAACTCATTTTTTCTTAATGAAATAAATTGATTATGTACTGCAAAATAAGAATTTTTGGAAAAATGAGTGTTTGAGAAAGCATTAGGGTAAAATTTTTCTAGCTAGAAGTATCTAATTTGGAAATTTGTCCTCAACCTAAATATAGGATAAGGCTTTCTAACTATAACAAAATTTACATGCTTGGCATTCACTCCTGGTAAGGGACAAGTTAGCTACCATTGAATCAACTTCCCATAGATAGTAGCTATAAACTCTAGAGAAAATACAAAAATGAACAAACAACTACTGGAAGACACTGGGGAATGATCAGAAGTTAGCAGAAACTGGCAAGTAAACCACCATTGGCAAAGGGAATGACGGTAGTGATTTTCATATTTTCATCACTTCTAGCCTGAGGCCACCCCTTGCCTGAACCACACATGGAAGCAAAAATAATTAATAAAAATAAAAATAAATCTTCACTGGGAAGTGAAAGATGAAACAGGAAAAGGAGACTACCTGAGATTGGAGGCACAAATTCTCTGCATTTGATCTGCTTAACTGGCAGGCTCACTACAAATGCTAAAGACAGAGTCTTAGTAGGCAATTTAATAGAATAACTGAACAAAAACTTGGCCTGCTACTCAAGACCATAATTGCAATTTGAGAAAAACCCAGTAAAAGAAAATCTTGACATGTTTGACAGCATAAAACTTTAAGAAGAGAATAATTGAGTAGGAGAAAACACCAGAACAGAGTCAAGAGACATATGGAAAATGGAAAAATATATACCACTGTATCACTGATAAAGGGCTGATATCTTAATCATAGGAAACTCAATATGAGAGAAAAAGTCACAAAAAGCTCATGACAATGGATTAAAAAAACATAGTCTACCAGAAACATACTTAAAACCTCTTTGAGCATATGGAAAGATGTTCAGCCTCTCTGATCATCAAAAGATACACATAAAAACCATCATATTATCAAAATGGCAAAAATTAAGGTATATAATAATACACCGCTAACAAGTATATAAAGTACTCTGCTTGCAAGAGTATGTAGAAACAATAACTTTCTTACATATCTAGTAGGAATGCAAACTGGTAAATCTTTTTTATTTTTTGAGATAGAGCCTCACTCTGTCGTCCAGGCTGGAGTACAGTGGCACAATCTCAGCTCACTGCAACCTCCTCCTACCAAGTTCAAGCAATTCTCTGCCTCAGCCTCTCTAGTAGCCGGGATTACAGGTACCGGCCACCATGCCCAGCTAATTTTTTGTAATTTTAGTAGAGACGGGGTTTCACCATGTTGGCCAAGCTGGTCTTGAACTCCTGACCTTGTGATCCACCCGCCTTGGACTCCCAAAGTGCTGGGATTACAGGCGTAAGACATTGCACCAGACTGGTAAAATCCTTAATGAGGGAATTTGGAAATATCTTTAAAAACAAAACTAGATATGTGTTAACCTTTCATCCACAGTATGTATGTATGTGTGTGTGTGTATATATATATATATATATATTTTTGTAAATGTTTCATACATTGATGTTTCATTTAATATCAAATATTTCATATTCTGTATTCTATATTTTCTTATTTAAAAATAAAATCAAACCAATACCTATGCATAAATTTGGAGATAGAATTAAGTGAAGGAAAATAGCCCGCAAAATAAACTTCTAGTTGTGATTCTGCCTTGTCTCTATAACATGACTAGCATTTATTTTTTTCAGCAGAATGATCACACTATATTTCTAATTGAGAAATTTCTTTTTTCTAAAACTTCATTTGAACATTGTTTCTACATACTTCTCTGTTTCCATGCAAACTCTTCTTTAGAGGTGATGTGGACTTTAGGTCTCTGGGAAAGGGCACCTGAGGATATTACTGGTCTTTGTGACAAATAAGTGTGGTCAGAATATTTGGTGGCTGTGTGTCAGGGGCTTGGGCCTCCCTGTTATGCAAATATATCACTCTGAGGGTCTCTACTTGAGGAAATGTTTGTTTCCATTTTTAATCATCCTGGAATGAGATGCTGAGGGTGGTTTCCCTTTGTTTTCCCACAGACCTTCGCTATTGTCTTGTTAAAGTTCTGTCCAAAGTACCATTATGCTTTGAGGAATGAAGGAGCCCTGCTTGTGTTCCAGATGTAGTAGTCGTGTTCTCTGTCTGAACACAAAATAGGGCATATCAGTGGTCCACATGCCACAGAAAGTGTCCCTAGTACAGTGGCAGTGTCCCTAAAGTGGTCAGCTTTGGATGTAGCACTGAGACAGTCTGGTAAAGACACAGGTGAGAAAGGGGATGAGGGATGAAAGGAGAACATGTGAAATCACCATCAGGAATTCGAGGAATTTACCTGGACTAATTTAGGGCACTTAGATCACCATATCCAAATAAAGCCAATAATACGGATATTAAAATGGAGTGTAGTATTACTATAATTTTTGTTTTGGAAATGTGAAAATGGAGACATGAGGCACATTACTTGGAGTTGCCTACCGCATACTCCAAATTTAAAGCCTCATTGTAAAATGAAGTAAATGTCATATACTATTGTAATAGGGTGGGACGCAGGAGGGCCCAGCTTCCTCCCTGATTTGATGTGCTCAAGGTTCTTGGCCTCTCTTTGCCCCAAGAAGTGAGGGAAGGAGCCCTGCAGGTGCGGTGAGCTTACCATTCAAGTAAATATCGGACCCAAAGAGTTAGCAGAGAGCGAGTTATTAGGCAGAGAGAGAGAAAGAGACAGAAGGAGACAGAGCTCTCACGCTGCTGTGGGAGGGGAATCCGGAGGGGTTATCCGCACTGGTAGAGAGAGTGACAGACAGCTACCATGCAGTTGTGGGAGGCGATCCCAGAGAGGGAAATCCGCACAGGTAAAGGGCAGGGGGATTTTAACCCAGAGTTAATCCCACTCCATTCATGTTCTTGTTCAATGAGAGGAGTTCATTCAAACTGCCTCCTCTGGTGTGATTAGTGGGCTCTGATCCCAGATTGGTTGCTTGGGCCCACAACGGAGCCCCTCCTCCCAGGGCTTTTGGCAGGCTTTCTGAACAAAGAAGCTCACCTGGAATTTCTACCTAGCCTGGGCACGTGAAAGTCAGACAAATAACTTTACATTTGAAGCCGCTCTGGTCCCCAGGTGGGGGGTGTGGATGGAGGCATGGCGCTAGGAAATTCCTGCCTTTGAAACACAGGCAATTTTCCTTAACACAGTCCCTCACTATTCCATAATATAGACAGTTGCATTTTAATAGTAAGCTATTAATATGAAATCGTCATGAAACGATTTCTCTCAAAAGTTTTTAGTTAAGCTTGAGAAGCTGAGAAATGAAGGATGCTTCTTGTGTGGCTTTCTATGCTGCCTGCTTCCTTTGCAAACTTAGACTCAAACTGCTGCCTACCTACGTGGAAAGTGTTTAGTGTTGTTTTGTTTTGTATTGTTTTGTTTCTTCACAGAAAAGGGAAGGCAAAAGGAAAAGAGAAAAGGGAAAGAAACACAGAGAAAAGAACAGACTAAGCTTCTCAGGAGTAAAGGCAGACAGACTTCAATCCCAACACCATGGAGAGTAGGGGAAACCAGCGTGGCCCAGAGATGTCACTCTCGCTCTCCTCTTGCTTGGACAGCTGCCAGTATCCAGAATCAGCCTGTCTTGTTGCCCACTGAGCTTCATGCTTGCAGACAAACACATCATCTGTGCCAAAAACCATTCGCCCAGCTCTGACACTTCCGCTTTGAATCTCGTGACTCTGCTCGATTGTACCACCGATGGTCCAGGACACAAAAAGCCCTCAAGGCCATTTGATTTAGGATTTGAACAATGGAGAGATGATCATGATCAGAAGAAAAATCCTTTATACTTGACAAAGGCAGAAATAAAAATCCAGTTTGAAATTGACTTTTGAGACTGGAGAATAATGGGATGCTTCACCCATGTTACCTTCTATTTTGCAGCGTCTTTTTGTGTTAGAATTTTCAGGAGCCTCATCCACTAACCATAATGTATTTGCACATGCAATTAAAATCTCCAGATTTTTCTTTTTAAGGAACTACTCCAAAAAGCTTTCCTTTCCTTTGAAAGTATACCACTGAGTTTTGAAAAGTACCAGATTTTGCTTGAGTTCTGTAAAGTGTTGTCTGTGTTTCTACATAGCATGACAGATGGTCAAAACCACATTTTCCCTTGATTTTGTGTCTATTGAGTTAGTTATTACTCCTAGCTTGCTGCCATCTACAAATCTTAAAAACATGCCCTTTATTTGTCTTCCTCCCAGTTATTAATTAAAATTTTAACAAGGCAGGGCTAACAGCCAACCCACTATAGAGCTTTGTCAAAGAACATTGTACTTTGCAGTTTGATGTTTATTAACATTCTTTGGCCACCTAGCTACAATATAACTCAATTTTCTGTGAAAAACTATTAATCATCCTATTTTTTCCTTGTCTTTGATATGAGATAAATTTTATAGCACTGTTTCTCATACCATCTGTTGTGAGGGATAGTTTGCTTTTTAATTTACAATTGTCAAAGACCTGTACTTTTGTAAAATACAATTAAAAACAGACATAAAAATAAAATTATTAGAAAAATGAAATAAAAGAAATGAAACTAATAATTTTATTATTAAACAGATCAAATATTTCAATACTCAAATGTACAATAAGAAAGGATTGCAAAAAATGCACACATTTTTCATTAAAATCATTTTTATAGGTAATTTATATAAAAATATTATTACAGTTGCAACTTTCTTTTGTTCCACAACTATAATCAAACAAAGGTTATAAGTGAAGTAGCAATCCCAGTACTAAACTTCCATATGTGCATTTGAATCAATCATGTGTATGTCAACGTAGTGATAAACTTGCTTTTTGGTTGTTAATTTATATAATCTAGGTTGGATAAATGACAGTGTCACTCGGGATAGTGTCGATCTTAAAATGTTTATGTGTTGATTTCATAACACTTCAGTGGAGAAGCAAGTCTCAGATAGGCATGTTGCTTAGACTGGAAGAAAAGAATTTGAAGTAATTACAGTAAGCTGATGGAATTCACTTTTATCTATTATAAAGCAAGAGATTTTGTATTTTTTTAAATTTATCTTCAATCCTTCATCAATAATAATCTTCAGTAATCTAGGAAGAATAATACTACATCTAATCATTAACCTTATAAATCTAATTATATTTTAATAGAATGGATTTCATATTTTTCTGGTGTGGATCCTTGATAAGAAGCTAAAATTCAAAATATTCTGTTAAATTTGGAAGTGCTTGTTGATAATTTTTCACAGATGTATAATAAGATCCATTGAAGAGTGTGTGTATGTGTGTGTGTGTGTGTGTGTGTGAGTGTTTTCCAGGCATGAAAATAGTAAAATGATTTATAAAAGACATTAGACTTGCTGTTTATCTTGTGTATTTTAAAAGTTGGGGTCAAGTCAGTTTCTTATATTACAGAAAGTTCTTGCAGAATGCTCCATTCAGTAATTCAAACATTGTCAATAGAACTTTTTTAAAAACCAGAATATATACTGCATTTCAGCATGCTCTAAGAGTTGTTTATGATGAACCTCTGTATTAAAACGTAATGAGAATAATCTAGGAAGAATAATACATATATTTATGTAGTATCAGAGTTTTACAATATCACCAAATAAACTGTTTAGTTCAATTGATTTCAGTTTTTCATGCATAGCAAGTGTTTCTGATGAGTGAGGCAGTCTGGTGATTCACAGTCTGATACAAATTTCTTTATCTGCGTAACAATTCAAGACTGTTTTCTTGTCATTAAAATCATGCCATCAGAACACATTCCTAAAAAATTTAAAATTCAAAACACAGACTTTGTGATGAAAACACAAACTTTCATAGTTTTATACAATTTAGAGCCAGTTGCATTTTTGACAATAATGAAGCTGTAAACACAAATTATTTATAACACCATCATTTTCATATAATAACAGATGAGCAAATAGTGACATTATTAATAATAAATAACAGAAAAACTATGCATTTGTAAAGTTCCAAGAAAAAATACTTAGCTAAATTTATGTGTACTATGAGCTGGTCTTCAGCATTATCTCCATTTCCTGAGTAGAGTAAACTCTGATATCTTTGGCCATTTGTGTTTAATCAACTTGGTAAGTGAAAAAAGCAAATTCAAAAGGTTATATACTGTATTGTTCAATATATGTGGCCTTCTGAAAAAGACAATATTATAGGCTCAGAAAACACATCAGTATTTGCTGACACCTGGGAAATGGAAGGGGTGGGGATATTGACAGCAAAAGAACAAAAGCAAATTTAGAAATTGCAAGAAAAAAATGATACTGTCAAACACATATATGTTTGTTTTAGTAACCTGAGGTGCTAGATTATAAGAAGCAAGCAAACCACTAGTGCTCACATGTCAAAACTGAGTATTTGTTACTGTTAGATTTTAATTTACTACACATTTTATCAACTATTTTGTGTCAATATGTTTGTAGCCAGTATTATTGAAGTATAACTCACATACTGTTAAACTTACACTTTGTAATGTATAGTTCTGTAAGTCTTAATAAATTCATACAGTTTTGTAAATAGTGTTACCGTCAACATATAGAACAATTTCATGACCCTCCAAAATTTGCTTTTCTTCTTTTGTTGTCAATATCCCCACCCCTTCCATTTTCCAGGTGTCAGCAAATACTGATGTGTTTTCTGAGCCTATAATATTGTCTTTTTCAGAAGGCCACGTATATTGAACAATACAGTATATAACCTTTTGAATTTGCTTTTTTCACTTACCATAATGATTTGAAATTCATTCATGATGTTTGTGTCAATACTACTTCTCACAACTGACTAGTATTCCATCGTATGGAAGAACTAGCATTCTACTGGTTGTAGGACATTTTGATTATTTTTGGGTTTGGTGAATGTGAATAGAAAAGATATAAACCTTCATCTACAGAACTTTCTGTGGACAAGAAAGTTTATTTTTCCTGTATGAATACCTGGGACTGAGATTTCTTGATTGTACTGTAAATATATGTTTAATAAATTTTCAGAATATTTTTTAAAGCAAATGTATGGTTTTGTTTTCCCACTACCAATGTATGAACTGTGTATAATTGTCAACACTTAGTATTGCCAATATTATTTTTAATTTTAGTTTTGCCATTCTAATATCTGTATAGTGGAATCTTACTGAGGATCATGTTTGCATTTCTCTAATAACTAATGATCTTGAGCATATATTCATTTTTTTGCCATTTGTGTATCTTCTTTGGCAAATGTTTGAAGTATTTTGCTGTTGTTTAGTTGATGTCTTAAAGTTTTGTTTGTTCTTTAAGTATCATGGATATAATTCTGTGTTCAAATATGCATTTTGAAAATATTGTGTTCCAGTCTATGGCTTTACTTTTTATTCTCTTATGCCTTTATAAAAGGAGATGCTCTTAGTTTAGATAATATGCAATTTATTTATTTAATTTAAGTTTACATTTAAGTATATGTTCTACTTTGTGTTAGGTTACATACATGATGTGAGGTTTGGGTTGAGGTATACGTGTGTGTGTGTGTGTGTGTGTGTATAAATAAATAAATATGTGAGTGTCTCATATTCCAATACTGTGTGTTGGAGATAGCTTTTTCTCCATTGAATTAACTTTGCACTTTGTCAAAAATGATTCGCCATATGCATATGAGCTTATTTCTGCACTCTCTATTCTGTTATATTGATTTATATTGCTGCTTTCACTTATCCAACACTGTCTTGATTATTATAGCTTTAGAGTTAGTATTGAAATTATGAAGAGTTAATCCTTCAAGTTTCTACTTTTTCAAAATTGTAGTTTCTTAGCCTTTCCAAATAAATTTTAAATTTCATGTGAATTTCTCACAAAAAAAGTCCTGTTGTGATTTAGTTGAAATTGCATCATATTTTCAGATCAATTTAGGGAGAAATAGCATAATAACATTTCATTATAAATGGAAATAACTCCATTTACTTAGATGTTCTCTGATATCTTTCATTAGTGTTATAATTTTCAGCATTCTGACTCTGTACATATTTTTTAGATTTATGCTTAATAGATTAATTATTTTTGATATTATAAATGGTACTTTTAATTTTTAATTGGCTTTGCTGTTATATAAAAATGGAGTTAAATATTTCTATTAACTTTGTGTCATGTGATTTTGCTAAACTCAATTATTAGTTATAATGGCTTTGTGGATTTTGTGGAAATTTCTACATAGCTAATTGTCATCTGTGAATAGTGAAATTTTCTTCTTTCCAAACATTATAAATTTTATTCCCTCCATTATGATGCCTGTACTATAGATAGGTTTGAAATTATTTCTTTTAAGGTGTATTTTTCAGATAAAGTCTTTATTTTTCCTTTGTTCTTGATATTTTCTCTGGGCATACTATTTTCAAGACAATGAGATGAATTGAATAAAGAAAGGTGAATGCTATATGGTTCGCGTTGAAATATTTCAGTTGAACCACTTTCGTAAACACACAGACTGTTGATTCTGTTTCTCTGACTATTCCTAACTAGAATCCACCTGAATATTACTATCAGGATATAGTGCTGATCTGAATGATTATATATATATATATATATACACATATGTACATATATATACACATATATATACATATGTATATATGTGTATATATATATATATATATATATTTATGTTATTTTCTTGTTTTCCCCTCTTCTTTCGTAGCAAAAATTCTCCAAAGAAAATAAGTCTTTTTGACAATAAAAACAATAAACTTTACACGTCATCGAAACATTAGAAAATATGTCTGCACAAATGAATAATTTAAAAATATATTTTCAATGAAATGGAGATAAACATGGTAACATCTTGGCATGTGTACTTCTAGAATTTTTTTTCTTTGTTTTTTAGATGGAGTTTCACTCTTGTTGCTTAGGCTGGAGTGCAGTGGCGCTATTTCAGCTCACTGCAACCTCCGTCTATCCGATGGAAGCGATTCTTCTGCCTCAGCCTTCCAAGTAGATGGGATTACAGGTATGCACCACCATGCCCTGCTAATTTTGTATTTTTTTATTTAATACTTTATTGTGTTTTAGGTTTTGGGGTACATGTGAAGAACATGCAGGATTGTTGCATAGGTACATACATGGCAATGTGGTTTGCTGCCTTCCTCCCCATCAACTATATCTGGCATTTCACCCTAGGTTATCCCTCCCCAACTTCCCACCCCTTACTGTCCCTCCCCTAGTTCTCCCCCACAGACCTCAGTGTGTGATGCTGCCCTACCTGTGTCCATGTGTTCTCGTTGTTCAACAGCCGCCTATGAATGAGAACATGCGCCGTTTGATTTTCTGTTCTTGTGTCAGTTTGCTGAGAATGCTGGTTAGAGATGGGGTTTCATCATGTTGGTCAAGCTGTCTTGGACACTGACCGCAGGTGATCCATCTGCCTTGGCCTCCCAAAGTGTTGGGATTACAAGTTGTGAGCCACTGCACCTGGCACTTATAGAATCTTATCTGTGAGTAATTACCCATACCTCCCCATAAAAGACAAATTTTAATATGCATTAGATCACATAAAATATTTTTCATAATCAATTTATTTCATATAACAATATATAATGAACATCTTCTTCTGACACTAAAATATCTATATCAGCATTTAAATATGCAGAAGTATTTTTTACTTTTCAAGTCCTTGGTACTAAATAACTACTACTCACTCAGTTTCCCTTTCATAGCTTACAGAGAAAAGACTGTAGCAAATCATACCTTTCAGTAGGTACAGAACATAGAGAAATATTTTTGAATTTCATAATTATACTAAGGTATAAATTACAAATCTTGGACATTGATAGACATCTACTCATATTAATTTGGCCAGTGTACTTATATAAGCAAAATAAGATAATATCTGGGAACACATTTCAAGCAAATTTCTACTTTATCAATAAATCGAAAATGTGATCACCATTCATTTGAAGTGAAGTACCACCCCTTCAAACCATGCAAAGGAATGATTGTAAACTTATGATATTTAACTGCAACTTTAGTCAAATATGTTATATTTGGTTTTAAAATTTGGATAATGGTCTGTTCTTTAACATGCTGATCTGTCACCAGTCCATAGAAAACCTTTGTAAAATCTAGGAAAAGATGTCCTTTCTGGATGGATAAAGCCCTGAAATATGCCTAACTTGACAAGGTGACACTTCCTCCTCCGTATGGGGCAGGTACTGCCCCATGCCAACCCCAGTTTAGTAAGTGTAACTCAGGCTGAATTTCTGCTCCTGTTCTCCTGTCAAAACTGTATGTGGTACCCTGACCAGCTGCAAATACTAATGAGAGATTCAAAGTAAAATTAGTATTCCTTACTATACTGTCTTACCAAATTCAAAAATGTAACTCTCTGCTAAGAAACATTATTTCAGTATTTCATATGCAGATATTTAGGTTGATTCTCCAACAAACGTGTCAATTTTTTCAGTCTGTCTCTGCACTTTAAAGAGATAATCTCCAGGGTGCAAGCTGTCACAGGCTGAGTCACTAATGTATTTTGACTTTATACTAGAAGAAACCGTTTCACATCTGGTATTAAAAAGTGTTTGTGTTTCTTGCTTCTTGTGACAGTTCTTGGCAGAGTTTGTTAAATCATAATGTTTATTTAAACATGTTTTAAAAGATGTGCCCAAATTGTTTTTATGTCCTTGTAGTTTAATCATAACATTATGTGCCACTGAAGACCAGAAGATACATGATTTATACAAATTATCCACAAATTGCTGGTTGGGTGTGATGGCTCACACCTGTAATCCCAGCACTCGGATGGGCCAAGACAGGAGGATTACTTGAGGCCAGGAGTTCAAGACTGGCCTGGGCAATATAGTGAAATCCTATCTCTACAAAAAAGAAAGAAAGAAAGAAAGAAAACTAGCCAGATGTAGTGGTGCATGCCTGTGGTCCAAGCTACTTGGGAGGTTGAGGTGGGAAGAGGTTGAGGCTGCAGTGAGCCATGATTCTGTCACTGCACTCCAGCCTAGGTAACATAGTGAGACTCTGTATCAAAAATAAATAAATAAATACATACATTATTGCTACTTGAATATAAATCCTTTAATATCTGATGTACAATGAGGCTTGTATTTGTGGAACTCTCAATAAAATCATACCTAAAAATGATAGAAAATTTCTACTCATGAATAATTTTTAATTTAGACCAATGTTTGTCTGAATCAAAGCAGAGCTCTCCCTTCTGTGCTTTTGTAAAATTTTGACCATCCATGTATGTATAAAGTTATCTTTTTATGCTGTAACAAGTTACTATAAACTTAGTAGCTTAAAACAACAGAAATTTATTATTTGACATTTATGGAAATCAAAAGCCTGAAATGGGTCTCATTAGGCTACAATAAAGGTGTTGTTAGGTCTGTGTTTCTTTCTGGAGTCTCTAGGAAAGAAATCTGTTTCCTTGCCTTTTTCAGCTCTTAGAGGCTGCCTGCATTCTTTTGCTAAATCCTCACAATGATCGCCCCCTCTCAGCGGGAGAGTTTAGATTATATTACAGTTTTGAGGAGGCAGTATTGCACTTCTACTTCCCTGCTTATGTTCTTTCTGATCCTGTCGAGGGAACAAAAGATCAGAGATTGAAATGTGAGCTCTATTAGTGAGAAAGTCTAGGTTGAAGAATGTGACAAAGACGAACTCCCTAATACTTAAGACCAGACTTAGGCAAAGTTTCCCACCCAGCCCCAAGTGGTGCTGGAAATCGCACATGGAAATCTGCCCTTACAGTACTCTTAACCTGCAGGAGTGTATTAGAACACTTACTCTTACTCTCATGTCAGGCTGATTCCCAAGAAACATCAGGACTGGAGTCTACACTATTTGGCAGTTCCCCTCTAGATTTATCAGCAGGTAACTTTGCCCCTGTGGAAAGAAGTAAGAGGAGAGCCAGTAAAAACCACTCCTCATGGAAACCACAGCAGTGAGTTTCAAACATTCCTTTCTGCTGTCCAGCAGACTAGTCATTTCAATAAACATCCAAATCAGCCAATTCATTAAAAATACCAAAACCAGCTGTGGATTAAGACAGACAAAACATTTACCTTTAAATAAAATACAAATTTTTAGAAATTTATTAAAGTCAGTTGTAAAACCTGGTAACATTATATGTAGTTTAACTGTCTCAAAGTAAAAATTTCTCCTCATGGAAACCATAGCACTGAGTTGGAAACATCTCAAATTATGTTAGGAAATAGATGCAACATATATCAGTAAATTGAATTGTAGGAAGTAATTCTCCAAATAATCGGATCCACCGTTTCTTCACATTTAAATTTCAAACTATTTATTTTGATACAAGCTGCCTTACATATTTTAGAATAAATAAAATCTTGTTTTAAATTATGCAAATGCTTAAGAGAACAATAATTATCTGACTATAAATATGTTAAAAATATCATTTTTCTTTATACTAAGATCTATAAATTGCAAAGTATGTTTCCATGGGAACATATTATCTATGGTTAACGTGAGTTTTAGAGAGGCTTTTTACTAGAACTTTCTTTAGAATTATGTGCTCTTCGAGATCAGGGATGGAACTGGGCTAACCATTAAAAAATATATCACCATGCATTCCTTGGGAGCACTGCAAAAGTTTGTTGAGGTAAAAAAGATAAGCAGGAAATTATTTCCACTTGGTTGGAGCCAGACTTCCTAAGTTCAAATCCCCTTACTACAATGTACTAATATTGCATGACTTTAGGCCAGTTACTTAATATTTCTGTGCCTCATTCTCTTCAAGATGTAGAAGGATTATAACAACAGAACCTTCCATAGGTTTGTTGTAAAAAGTTAAGTTTAATGTGTAAAACCCATAGAATAGCAGCTGGCAAATTGTAGGCTATTATAATAAGTGTTCATAGTAAAAGAAATGGAGACTCAGAGACTTGTCTCATGTCACAGGATTAGAAAAATCCAGGACTTCAGCCCAGTATTCTGATTAATTCTGGCTCAGTATTTAATATACCAAATTATCTTTGTGATATATATTCATGGGACTGAAACATTCCAATTTTAGACCTAGATGTTTGGATATGGATGAAGATGTTCCTATAGTGAAATTCTTACGATATCCGGTGTTGTGGGGTTATCCATTTTTTAAAATACAAATGCATAATTTGACCTCTGATGCCTTGATTTTCTCAGGATTCCCACAGGATTCCACTGGGATTCTTATCTGTTTTTCAGGTTGCAATGTGGCCCCTCTTCTGCCTTCACTTTATCACTATTGCTAATTTTTCTTGTGCATCTGCATCCTGATATTTTCCATTGCATGATTTGTTTCAAATTTGTACAAAAATCTTCCCTTAATTCTCCAATAAACCTAATAAAAGATTGTGATGGGATGTAATCTTTTCTTAAATTTTTGAGTATATTTCAGAAGAATTTTAGCATGGAACAGGTAATAATTTAATATAAGATTTTTTTTGTTGGCCCCGGACTACTCTCTCCTTACAGAAAACTTGTTCCCGTCTTTTCTCTCCCTGCTGTGCCAGGAAGCTCAACATTCTGGTTTCTTTTGCTTGCCAAACAGAGAGCAAAATTAGCTCACCTCAGAACTACCACTTTTCATTATACATCATTAAAGAAAATAATTATTAATGTCATAAATTAAATTTGTGTGCTGGGCCCGGTGGCTCACGCCTGTAATCCCAGAACTTTGGGAGGCCAAGGCGGGTGGATCACGAGGTCAAGAGATCGAGACCATCCTGGTCAACATGGTGAAACCCCGTCTCTACTAAAAAAAATACAAAAAATCAGCTGGGCATGGTGGCACGTGCCTGTAATCCCAGCTACTCAGGAGGCTGAGGCAGGAGAATTGCCTGAACCCAGGAGGCAGAGGTTGTGGTGAGCCAAGATCGTGCCATTGCACACCAGCCTGGGTAAGGAGAGCGAAACTCCGTCTCAAATAAATAAATAAATAAATAAATAAATTAAATTTGTTCTTGAAACCTTAAGCATAATCATGATAGATGATCTTTTCCCTCTTGAAAATTAACTTTAAAATTTATATTTTTTATTGAATATAGATTTTTATGGTTATTGATCATTTATCTATATAGTTACAGAGTAATATGAAGCAATTTTAATATGAGACAGTCAAACCGTGGTATTGCAGTATGGCAACCAGACTGAAGAAAACTAAGATTTATCAAATGGTTTTTTACAAGGGTGAAATATGTTTTAATCTGAAAGAAATGTTTATGTACAGAAAAGACTATGTAGAGTCTAGTTAAGCTACCATTGTTTTTAACACATCATAAAAATTTAAATTCAACTAAAAAAATCATTAGTCTATTTATGTTACTTATAACAGTAATTATATCCCTTCATACATTTTGTAGTTTCAAATATAATGTATTCAATTTTATTTTTAAATATTTTAAATACACAAAAGGAAAACTTTTCCAAGATTTAAAGAAATCTTGTAAATCTAATAATAAAAAATTAAGTGTAGTAAGTCTTAAGTTCATTTAAACATTTTCAACAGTCATTAAAACATTGTCAGTTTGCTGTGATGCCAAGTTGCTGTCACAACTTAAAGTCATTTACTTAACTAGACATTTTAAAATTGAAATCTTAAATCTGATCTTTCAAAATCTCTGCAGTGGTAATATTTATGAAACACTGTGGGCCTTTCAATGCCAAACAGCTGCAGGTTGTTCTAGTGATAAAACCATATCCCTTACTTTATCATGAAATAATTAAATCAATGAGTTTATTTGCTTTTATTATCTTTTTAATTAGTTATAAATCTTTCCAGGGTCGAAAGACAAGTTCAGGAAATAATTTTTGTTATTTGAAAACAGTTGTATGTCAGAACTGAAGGCTGGAATGTTGAACCTGAGAGTAATTTATATTCAGGGTAACTTGACTTGCTTTAGAGATAAACTGTGCTATCTACCAAGTAAGTGTGAATGTGAGACTTTAAGTTAAAACTATATTTACAAAATATATGAAATACACTATGGTGTACATATGTATTATCTGGTATAAACTTACAGATTCAAGTTGTACTTTTATTCAATAATTTTCCTTCCATGGGTTGGAGAATTTTCACACCCTTCCTGTCCCCAGTGTGTGCACATACACACACACACACTGCAGCTAACTTGCTTCTCTAATCTTATTATAATTGAATTGTATATTAATAGAATATTATTTGTGTCTAGCCAAACAAAAATTCACATAGCTATTTTTATGCAATCTGAAAGATTCTGCCTATTTCAGGTCTTTTTCTGGCTGTGCAGGTCTCACACCACTAAAGTCAGGTTGATGGAACATTTATGTACATAATGTGTTCCTTACATTAAATGATTTAAACTTTCTAAATTCAGTGAGGCATTCTGTCTTCAAAAATTAGGAGAGTGCCTCAGAAAATCTAAATAACTTATACTAAGTCATAAAGCTGTTGAGCGGCAAGCTCAAGTTGATCTCATATCACAGTCAAGTTTCTATCCACTACAATATGGGGCTTAATTTTTAAAATAACCATCATTACAATATTTATTGAAATTCTATAGAGCAGGCATAGATTTCAGGGAAGACCTGAGGGATTCATAGTCTGGTGGGAAGTCTTGTGGATAAACTGGGAGTTATTATACAATAGTATCTATGAGAGCAGAAAGACTGTGGTTAAATGAAAGAGCTGTGCAATTCATGTTAGTGTGGGTAAATTTAGAGAACTGCATAGAGCAAATACATCGTAATAAAATTTAGGAATATCTGACTCTGAAGACCCACAGTTAGGTCTATTTGTAGTGTGACTTGGGGCAAGTCACTTAACCATTCTTGCATTTTTATTCTAAATATGACTGATGCAAAGAATACATTAAATATGCTTTTCCATGTGTTGGAAAATTACTTAAAATTATTTCAATGAAGTTCACAAATTCTTTCTTATTCAATATATATATTCACTTTTGTGTATAGTTTAATAAAGCAATTGTTATTAATTTACACATTGAAAATAATTTTGTCAATACTAGTTTTCTTATAATGATAAGTTTTCTTATAATGACAGGTTTTCTTAAAATGACAGGAATCCTACACTGTCATTATTATTGAGAAATTATTGAGCAAGGCCAATCTAAATTACTAAGAAGTTAAAAAATAAAATATGTAAGTCAAGCTTAATATTGCTCTCAAATATAGAATACTTAAAACTTTGAAAAATATAGTGTTTATTCTAGGACCAAGTCACTTTCTCACACCGTATATACCTATTGTCTCTCTCTCTCTCTCTTCCATAAATATTTCTCTGATACATTCATTAGTCCTTTCCTTTTCTGAACTTTAAAAATTTAATGTAGCTGGTATTCTAATTCTGAATCAAATGCATGTTACACATCAAGGTGCCATAATATACTGGTGTTTTTATAATGTGTTTTGTTTGTCCAAGGCAGGTCTTCAAAAGCATGGTAATTTTCATCCTAGATAATTATGATCCTAGGCAAAAACCTTGTGGTTTTCTTTGGTCCTCAAAAATCTCCTTTTATCAATAACTGTGTGGTTTTGATGGAAACACAGAAAATAACTTTTATGAGGCCAATTGTCTTCATGTAAATTTGGTTTAGAGGAATCTACAGTTCAATTTTTCCAGCTTAATGTACTCAGTAGTTGTGTGTGTCCTCAAAAATTTCTTTTATCAATAGAGCAGCACCACGTGGTACCCTACAAAAGTAAAACTGAAGCACATAGAGCACATGCAAGGATGCATGCCCTTCGTCCCCACGTGTTCTCACCTGCTTTCCTCTGATGTCTGAAGTAATACTGTGAAGGGAAAAGTGATAATCATAGCTGTAATTTCAACTAGGTTAAGCAATTTTGATGTTTAATGAAGAGATCTATATTGAGAATTTTACATCACCAGTATAATCAGTGTTTGCTAATGTTAAAATTGTATGTCCTAAATCTTGAATTTACATAGTTCTTAAAAATTCTTATATTTTTTACTAGCTCAGTAAGTGCCTCTTATTTACTGGTGGCAGTAAGTTGGCTCATTAGGGATTGTATTGTATCACATTCTGAAGAAGTTAACTCTCAGCTAATAGAATTTTTTAGTATAATTAAAAATGCTCTTTGGCACAGTTAGTCACATACATACTCAATTATCCAGTATGTAACTATAGTTTAATATGATAGCCTTTGTAACAATGAAATAAATGTATTTCAATTCTCTTTATTTAGCTTATATCAAGTACCTGAAAAAATGATTATTATATTTCTCTTGAACTTTTAACTATTATTTGTCCAGGTTAATTCTTAATTTTTGCACATTTTTGGCTGAGCAACTGAGATAAAATCAAATGTATTTGTATAGATTTATTATGAATGAAAGATTAGACTTAAAGTATATTCTTGAGACTCTAAGGCAATGAAATTCCTAGAGTTGAAGGGATATATATCTGTGCGTCTGCATGTGTTCTAGAGATGTTGAGCTCTCATTGGTAATAGCTTGGTGCCAATTTATTTATATGGGTAGGGAACAATAGAAAGAGAGGGAGAGAATAGGACCATGAAGCAAAGATTCCTGCCAGAAAGCTAGGCATGGGACTTTCTATTTGTTTAGTTATGTGATATTGACCTAGCCACCTAACTTTTATGAATTTCATTTCATTTTCCTAAAATGGATATAACAATTATATTTATCTTTGAGATTATAAAAAGATAAATATGTAAAATGGCTCTAAATATTGAGTCAGATCTAAGATCTGGATATACTTCTAGGCAGAGATTAGTGATATTTCTCTAATATATAATCAAAATGAGGAATGGACTCCCAGTAGATCATGAAATACAGGTTTAGCAGGCTTCACAACTAGGGCAGCAAAATGACAGGCATGTTTGAACACCTGACATGGGGTGGGGTTAGTGAAGAGGCAAAGTTGCTGATGAAAGCTACATTACAAGAAGATAATGGGGCTCCAGAAGAAGAATCTTCGTGGTTATGGTGTGTCTACTGCAAGTTGTAAGAAACAGTAGTTATGGGAAAAATTTAGCCTATAACAAAACTTACTTTTTCCAAGTTGTCTGTGGTTACCTTCCCAGTTTTGAGATTAAAAAGGGCTATGAACAACTATATATTTAAGACACAACGTTTCTAGTCTAGGTTTTTCTCCATAGAATAGTTGAATATGAGAAAGGAAAAATGTTTCCTATTAAGTGGAAAATGAATTAAATACCTGAAATATGCAGGCTGGGAGATTTGAGTGAAACACCAATGACAATTAGACACCGACAATTAGAGACAATGGTGGGAAAACAAGCAAATTCACCAATAAGCATTAAAAATTAAAGAAGGATCGAAAAACAGTGTGTTGGACCTCAGCAGAGGGTTTTTGGCCTATGAGACATATGGGGCAATAAACCAATGAGGAGAATGGCAATGGGGAATTGCCAAGGGAAACAGGGAGAGCAGCTCTTCAGTTCAGAAAACAGTGGAGGTTTAGGAAGGATTGGAGAGCATCTCTCTGGTAAATCCTCCCTGTTTGGGACTCCTAGTGACATCTCAGAATGGAAGCGTAGTACAGGTCCTCACAGTTGTTTTAGGCAATCATCGATACAAACAGTTTTAAAATGAACTTGCAATTAGTTTGCTTAGGATTCAAGCTGATGGACACTTACACGTTTTTGTTTCATGTTTTTAACATTTTAAAGTTTCAGCATTAAATAGAACTTGCAAAATATTTGCTATGTTTTAGAAATATTTTCATTATAAATTAATTACATTTTAATAATTTCATTTATTGTGACCTAAATGTTCAATGCTCCATCCAGAATTTGGATGATCCTATTATTCAAAATCACAATTGTTATGTTTATGCATAGTAAAATCAAAAGGACATTTCATTTTATGTAAAATGTTTCTTTTAACTTCACACCAATTCTTTCATAAATTCCCTTAAAGCCATGCCAATTCTGTCTCACATAACCAATGGCGAAAGCAAAGCCATAGCTTGGAATATTTTAGCTTTGCTTTCTCAGTGAGGAATAAACTTTCTAGCAGCCAGAAATACTTCTAGCCTCAAGTAATAGAAGTCTCAAGCAATGGCTTTAACATATTTGATTTTTTTTTTCCTGAGACAATAAAAAGGAAGTTGCTAGTATTGGTTCAGTAGTTTGGTGATGTCAGAGGTGGATGCTCTGACATTCTCATGGTAACAAAATAACTGCCAGTATTAAGACATTACATCCACAGTCAAGATTAAAGGAAGAGGTGATGGCAACAGATGCTTGAATCTCTTTACCAGGGAAAGAGAATCTTCCCACATAATTCTAGTAGAATAGTCGTTATGTCTCATTAGGTGAAACTGTAACATGTGACCGCCTTTAGTTTTGAGAATGTATATAAATATGAGAATTTAACATTTCTATTTCTTTAGGGAGGTAGGAAAGGGGAAAATGATTAGGAAAAGAAATACGATTAGCAAGCCAAAAATATTTGCCCCATTTCCCACCCCAACTTCAAGACACACCAAAATTGTTTTAAGAGTATGTTTGTTGAATAAACACAGTGTGAATGTGAAAATTTTGGCATCTCTTTTTATTCATCTTGCATATTTTAAGCCCTTCTGTATGAATTATTGAACCATAAATATTCCTATTCCATTTCCTTCACTGTCAAAATCACTCTATTGCTGTGTATGTGAAAGGGAAAGAGACAAAAGCAGGGAGACAGAGAGAGAGAGAAAGAGAGGGAAATTGATTGACTTTCGGCTGTAGCCAAAATTAATGTCTTATTTCTAATGTCCTCATTTACTTCAGTTTATCCCATTGTACCTTTAATTGTACCTCGTATTTCTAGGTTGCTGGCTTGCTTGCTTTTTCTTCTTCAATGTTTTTTTAAAAGCATGCCTGATTGCTCTTTCCCCTCTTTTACCACCTGGAGATTTCCTAATTATCCTCAGAGTACCAGAGTGACTACAATCTTCTGCATGATGCATTTCTGATTCCTGATTTTCTCTTGGCAGTGCTGTCCGCCACCTCCATTGTGCTGTGAAAACAAATTGCACATGCCTTCTCAGCATGTAACTTATGCCTCCTTTCAGCCGAAGGTGTCTCCTTGTGTCCCTGAGAATATAGAAAGCAGTAAATTTATTTGTTCTACACGAACAAAATGAATATAATATACATTTTTTAGTGTGAAATGGTGAATACAAGTATTTGCTGCCCAGAATAAGAAATGGAGTAGAGTAATGCAGCATGTTGGAAGCCCCATTGCACTACTAATCATCTGCACTCTCATACCAGCCATGAAGGTAGAACCCTTATCTTGACTTGTGTTAAATTTTCCTTCTATTTTTTTGTTTTTATTTTGTTGAGACGGGGTCCTGCTCTGTCACCCAGGCTGGAGTGCAGTGGTGTGATCATGGCTCACTGCAGCCTTGACCTTCTAGGCTTAAGTGATCCTCCCACTTCAGCCCCCTGAGTAGCTGTGGCTACATGTATAAGCCACCATGGCTGAATGATTTTTTTAATTGTTTATAGAGATAAGATCTCCTGAAGTGACCCAGGCCGGTCTCAAACACCTAGCCTCAAGCTATCCTCCTGTCTTAGCCTCCCAAGTATTGGGATTACAGGCATGAGCCACTGTGCCTGGCCCAAATTTTACTTTTATTTTATTTTTGCATTTTTTTAAGCTATACATGTGTGCTTATTAATAATGATAAATATATCATTTCCTATTTCATAAGATTATTTTGAAGACTAATTGAATTTTATAACACCTCAAAATTGAGACTCAAAAATTTATGCAAAGAATCAATAAAACCAAAAGTTTATTATTCAAAAAAAAAAAAAAAAGAAAAAAACCACTAGTTAAAAAAAAAAAAAAAAAAAAAAAGAGAAGATCCAGTTAACCATAATCAGAAACAAAGGTGACAGTACAATTGATCTAACAGAAATACAAAAAAATCTTGAGACTATTATGAACACCTCTATGCACACAAACTAGAAAGTCAAGAGGAAATGGATAAATTTCTGGAGACACACAACCTCCCAATATTGAATCAGGAAGAAATTAAAATGTGAACAGGACAATATTGAGTTCTGCAATTGAATCAGCAATTTTAAAAAACCCTACCAACAGAAAAAAGGCCCTAGACCAGATGGATTCACAGCTGAATTCTACCAGATATACAAAGAAGACTTGATACTAATTCCACTATTACAAAAAATTAAGGAAGAGGGTCTTTTCCTTACTCATTCTATGAAGTCTGCATCACCATAATATCAAAACCTGGCAAAGACAGAAAAAATACAGTTCAGTATCCCTGCTGAACATAAACAGAAATATCCTCACCAGAATACTAGCAAGCTGAATCTAGCAGCACATCAAAATTAATTCACTATGATCTAGTAGGCTTAATTCCTGGCATGCAAGTTAGATTCAATATATGCAAATTAATATATGTGACGCACCACATAAACAGAATTAAAAACAAAAATCATATGATCATCTCAATAGACATGGAAAAAGCCTGCAATATAATCTACTATCCCTTCATAATGATAACCCTCAAAAAATTAGGCATAAAAGGAATGTACCTCAATAAGAGCAATCTATGATAATCCCACAGCCAACATCATATTGAAGAGGCAAAAACTGGAAGCATTCCCCTTCAGAACTCAAACAAGACAAGGATGCCTACTCTCACTGCTTCTGTTCAGCATAGTACTAGAAGTCCTAGCCAAATGAATCAGGCAGGAGAAGTAAATAAAAGGGATCAATTAAAAAAAAAAAAAAAAGAGTCAAACTATCTCTTTTTGCTGATAATATAATTCTACACCTAGAAAACCCTAAAGACTCCACCAAAAGACTACTGATACTAATAAGTGTCTTAAGTAAATTTTCAGGACACAAAATTATTATACAAAAATCAATAGCATTTCTATACACCAATAACATTCAAGCTGATGATCTGCACATGTACCCCAGAACTTAAAGTATAATTTAAAAACAAAGAAAAAAAAAAGCTGAGAGCCAAATCAAAAATCCAATTCCACAAAAAAATAAATATCTAGGAGTACATCACACAAGGAGATGAAAGACTTCTGTGAGGAGAACTACAAAACACTGATGAAAGAAATTATAGATGACATGAACAAATGAAAAAAAATTTCCATGTTCATGCATTGGAAGAATCAGTGTCATTAAAATGGCCATATTTCCCAAGGCTATGTACGGTTTCAAAGCTATTCCTATAAAACTACCAACTTTATTTTTCACAGAATTAGGAAAAACAGTTCTAAAACAAGTATGGAATCAAAAAAGAGCCCGAATAGCAAAAGCAATCTGAAGCAAAAAGAACAAAGCTGGAGAAATCACATTACCTGACTTCCAGTTGTACTATACCCAAACCACACTATAATCCAAACAGCATTGTACTGGCATTAAAAACAGGCACATAGACCAATAGAACAGCATAGGGAACCCAGAAATATAGCTCCACACCCGCGGCCATCTGACCTTCACAAAGTTGACAAAAATAAGCAATTGGAAAATGACTCACTATTCAATAAATGATGCTGGTACAGCTGACTGGCCAATGGCAGGAAAACAAATATGGACCCTTACCTTTCACCACATACAAAAATTAGGATGGATTAAAGATTTAACTGTAAGACTTCAAACTGTAAGTATCCTAAAAGATAATCTAGAAAACACCATTCTGGAATCAGCCTTGGTAAAGAATTTATGATTAGGCCCTCAAAAACAATTTCAACATAAACAAAAATTGACAAATGAGACCTAATTAAACTAAAGAGCTTCTGCACAGCTAAAGAAATTAACCACAGAGTAAACAGACAGCCTACAGAATGGGAGACAGTTTTTGCAAACTATGAACTGACAAAGGTCCAACATCCATACTCTATGAGGAACTTAAACAATTCAACAAACAAACAAACAAACAAAAATCTCACTCAAAGTGAGCAAAAGACATGAACAGATACTTCTCAAAAGAAGTCATACTCTTAGCCAACAAATGTGGAAAAATACTCATCATTGATACCCATCAGAGAAATGTAAATCTAAACCACAATGAGATACCAGCTCATATCAGGCAGAATACCTATAATTAAAAAGTCAGAAAACACCAGATGCTTGCAAGGTTGCAGCAAAAAGGGAACACTTATTTACTGTTAGTGGAAATGTAAATCAATTAGCCACTGTGAAAAGCAGTTTGGAGACTTCTCAAAGAACTTAGAGCTACCATTCAACCGAGCAATCTCATTACTGTGTGTGTGTGTGTGTGTGTAAAATGAATTGCACCATCAAAAGACATATGCATTTGTATGTTTATTGCAGCACTATTCACAATAGCAAAGACATGGAGTGTCCATCAACTAGTGTCCATCAACAGAGGATGGATAGAGAAATGTGATATGTATGCAACATGGAATACTATGAAGCCATACTGAAAAATGAAATCATGTCCTTTGCAGCAACATGGATGCAGCTAGAAACCATTATCCTAAGAAAATTAATGCAGGAACAGAAAAACAAATGCTATGTGTTCTCATTCATAAGCAAGAGCTAAACATTGAGCACTCATAAACATAATAGATAACTAGGTACTACTAGACAGGGAGAGAGGTAGCAGGGATGGTTTGAAATTCTGGTTATGGAGTACTGTGCTCACTACTTAGGGGAAGGGGTCATTTGTATCCCAAACTTCAGCATCACACAATATACCCATGTAACAAACCTGCACATATATCCTTGAATCTAAATGGACCAAATTATTTTTTTAAAATAAGGAAAAGCAAAAGAGAGGGTTTCCTAAGGAATAGGAGAGTGAAAGCACTTTAAGCCTTGATGTCATGAGATGTATAAAATGACATAGTGGATCCTTAATATTTTAACTAGACTTTTTTTCTTTTTCTTTATATTTGCATATTTCTGTCTAGGATAGTAAAAATTTATCTTTATAAAATTACATTTTATTCCAGTCACAACCTTAAATTTGCACTCCCATTTATGCTAATTAAAAACAAAACCAAACTCTTCTAGTTCTCATTCTGGGCAGTGGGTACTTGTATTGAATATTCTACACTTAAAAGTATATGTATTTATTATATATGTTAACTATATAGAAGTTATCTTTTGGAAATAGATTCAATTTGCCTCAATGGGTATGCATTATGATATAATTTGGTAAACTCAAAATATATTTTTCAAAATCTTAGACACAGAAGGTAGAACTCAGAGGAAAAGATTAATTATATGATGCAATATGTAATATATTCTGAATGGCCATAATTATACATTATTTAACTGCTTAAATGTTTATTTTTTTCTTCTAGAAGAGTACATTGTTCCAGTGGATCACAATAATCACCATTCTCATTATATTACTCTGTTATTTCCATCCTAATATGACAATGCTAAGAAATAGAAAATTCTGCCCAGGAAATAGTAGTGAGAGGAGTGTTGCAGATAATGAAAATGTACATTTTGCAAAGCAATTTTATTAAAATTTTAATAGCTTTTGTACTGTCTCTTATTTTAATGAACAGTTCAGGTCAAGAAAATGTGGTTAATTAAAAATTAAACTCAACTCAGATATACAAACATATTTAGTCAACAACCTGTGTATAAAGACATAATAGTTATGTCTGCTGTCATATGAGTGCTTTAGGAATTAACTTTTACTTGGAGTTTTATAAATTCCTCAATGTTAAGAGATTTGACCTTTTCCTCATCTTCTCTTTGGGTTTTGAGCCAAGACTGGATGCCTAAAATGACAAAGTACTACAAGGAAAATGTCTTGTAATTTTCTGGCAGTTTCCCAGAATATAACATTGAAAGTAACTCTCCAAAGTGCTTTCTATGAGGAGCCACTGAAGCGATAATTTTTTAGATATTACCCTAGCGGCCTGAAAGACATGATGCAAGTTTAAAAAAAGGAAAAAGAAAAATACCCTTGTGCATCTAGGGAGTAACTTACCAACTGATGCGTCAGTTTTGAAATTCAGCAGAAAAATAAAAAA
This sequence comes from Cebus imitator, assembly GCF_001604975.1. Taxonomy (NCBI): domain Eukaryota; kingdom Metazoa; phylum Chordata; class Mammalia; order Primates; family Cebidae; genus Cebus; species Cebus imitator. The sequence continues at coordinate 1,622,528 of NW_016107689.1, read as the reverse complement.
AGTGATTTAATCTTTATCTCTTATGGAACTAGAGGTCATTTAGTGCAAGTATGTCCTTTTAGGCTCATGATATAAAAGTTTGAAAATGCTTTTAGTCAACACACATGTTTCTTTATGTATTATAGGCATAATCCATATAATATAAAATTGATATTCAAATGTCTATGCTTTTTTTCATGTTCCCATACATGAAAAAATTAGTTGCTATGACTTTAGAATTCATGTCAGTGTCTCCTTTTATTTTTAACTGTTTGGGCTTTATAATTTCCTTCAGTTTCATTTATCACAGAGCATTTCAGAATAAATTTGATTATATTATGACATTTCTTACTGTTAGAGGGATTTGAACCAGAGCAATTCCTTTTTGAATAGGAGCTGGATAAAATGAGGCTGAAACT
>NW_016107689.1:1616644-1622056 GCF_001604975.1 Cebus imitator | reverse complement strand
AAAAAAAAAAAAAAAAGCCAGCTAAAACCCACTGATACCAAGATGGCAACGAGAGTGATTTCTCATTGTCCTCATCGCTACACTCCTGCGGCTCCATGACAGTTTATAAATGCCATGGCAATGTTAGGAAGTTACCCTGTATGGTCTAAAAGGGGGAGACATGAATAATCCACCCCTTGCAAGCATATCATCAAGAAATAACCATAAAAATGGGCAACCGCAACCTTAGGGCTGCTCTTCCTATGGAGTAGCCATTCTTTATTCCTTTACTTACTTAATAAATTTGCTTTCAATTTATGTACTCCCCTCAACTTGTTTCTTGCCCAAGTTTCAGGAACCCTCTCTTGGGACCCGTTTTCCGTCACATTACTACTTATGTAACATGACTAATATTGTATCACTTAATGATTTTTGCCTTGAATTATATTTACATTGCCTGTAATGTTACCTCTATTATTTATAGTAAGTTTGTATATGACTTTTAGAGGTTGCATGATGATTGTCTGACACCATCAGTCAAGAGTCTCTTATCTCTTGTTTGTTGTTTGATTCTTTGCAATTGTTGTTACAACCTGAACATTTGTCTGTTTTGTCCCCTATGATTTGTTTGTATTTCCTTTGTTTTTGTCCTTTGATGTGCATATTTTGTTTCCTGCCTCTTCCCATCATCCTGGACAAAACCTGGCAGTGTTTTGGAGGATGTTTTGTTTTAAATTCTACTTGGGGTTATCTTATACTTTTTTATGATTAGGTTCAAGAATGAGATTTTAAGTCCTTGCAATTTGGAATAAGAAATATAGGCCATCTTACTGTAATTTCTGCTGTAAAATCCTGATTATTGTTTTGAAACATTGTTTGAACGTTAATATGATTTGTCGGAATACTTTTGACATTTTATTCAGTTTAGGAATTATACTTTCCAAAAGTTATTTTAAATTACATTTATTTGAACTAATTTCAAAGCAGCTGTACCTCAATTTGATAAGATTATCTAAAATAGATTTTTTAAAGGGGCAAACACAATGATGATACATTTTTGATCCATTCTATATCTGAATCCTTAAAATCATGAGATGTTTCTTGCACCTTCACATAGAAATAGTTTATTGGCTCTATAAACTTTTATTTAGGCCATATTTTTATACAAATTTGAGAATTTGTTTCATTTTTATATTAACCAAGTGGATTTTTACTTGTTAAACTTTCTATACAACATCTCTTCATTTATTTTACCCCAATTTTATTCAGAGGCAGTTTTATAATCAAAATTATTTACTGTTTTCACATATTCTTCTAGTTCATCAGGAAATGAGTAGCACACATAAAAGAGGTAATTGAAGAAGTGAGGGACTGTTCCCAAAAGTGTGGGCTAAGAGAAACCAAAAAGGGAAGCCAAAAGGAGCAAGGAAGGAGAGTAGTTCCCGCTTATCCCTTTGAGAGATGAAACTGTAGTTGAGGGGCCGTCTGACCGGAATTTTCTACCTTTGCAAGCAGTTGTCACTTCCAGACTGTGGCCAAACTGTTAGAGAAATAAGCATTCAGATATCTCAGTCTCCCTTTGGTACCCACTGGCCCCACCCAACAGGTATGCCAGGAGAAGAGGGAGCCTGCTGATACCTCCCACTGTGATCTGCAATCAGTGGTTCCACGAAAGAGCTCTAACAATATGAAAGGGAAAACTTAAAAACAACTAAGTGTAATTATTTTCTTTTCTTGATAAATGGGACCAATGCTGTTTGTTCTCTTTTCCCCTTTCCCCTCTTCCTGTCCGGAAAGCAGAATGAACCAAAGTCCCTGACAGTAACTTTAAACAACTACACTAGCTCTGGGTTGCCTACATTTGAATTTATTTTCATTTGAGCAAAAGCAAACCTGAATGTTATGTTTAATATTCCTCACTGTTGTCATCTCTATTGTATAGTAATTCTCTTGATCCTGTGTTTTCAATGTTTGAATATAGCTCTTCTCATTTCCAAGGTATGCTCCCTATATGACATTTTATTTTAATCCCAGATAATGATAACAGGTTATTAACTGGCCTTTTAGTTTATAATCTACAAACTCTAAACTGCCCTAGTATGGATTAAATTAATCTTTCCAAAACACCACTTTGACCATAGTGCTCCCCTGACACAATCCCAGTAATTACTTTTATCCTATAGAATTAATTGCAATGTACTCCATGGACATATGCTATTTGGCTCTGCTCTACCTGTTGGATCTTATCTCTTAAAACTTCCTATGGATAGATGATACTGTGACATAGCCATTTTAATGCCAGGTACATTTTGACAGTTCACGTTGATATTGCTATTATAAGGAGGAGCAAATTTGGTTTTGCCAGAAAACAAACTGCTCTATGTACATTCCTTTCTTTTTTATTTTAGGTTACAACTTTAATGAGTAAAAGAGGTATTGTAGCCCTATCCTAACCCCATTGTCAAGCCATCTCTGAGCTTTATGCCCTACTCTCCTGTATGGAAAAGATTTATGAACAGAGCTGACATGGTGTTTTCAATTGTTAAAATGCCAAAATAAATCCATGCCTATGATAGTATTAACTACAGTAAACAAAAAAATTAACAACATAAATTCTCCTATGAACACTTTAGTTTAATGAAACAGATGTAGGATGTCACAGTAAGCATGATAAAGGTTCTTGTGTCATACTTAACACCACGGGAATGTTAGTCTGTATCATTTTGGGCCGTGTTGTTTTGGTTCTCACTCTGCAGGAAATAACTCTGCTTAAGGAGATTCCTCATGGTTTGCTATTCACAAAAGAGGTTATTGCTGCCACTTTTAAATTGTTGGAATTTTGCATTCTTTCTTTCTTTCTTTTTTTGAGACAAGGTCTAGCTCTATTGCCCAGGCTGGAGTGCAGTGGTATGACCACAGATCACTTCAGTTCTCAACTTCTTGGGTCAAGTGATCTTCCTGCCTCAGCCTCCCAAGTAACTGGTACTATAGGCATGCAACACCACACTTTTGTAGAGACCAGGTCTCACTGTGTTACTCAGTCCGGTCTCAAACTTGGCCTCAAGCTTGCCAAAGCAATTGATTAGAGGAATGAACCACTACACTCAGCCAGAACATTTTATTCTGATAAACTGTTGTAATTTTTATAACTCATGAACTCAACAATTCTAGTGGAATATCAAAAACCAAAACCAAGAACAAAAAGACAACAAAGTTCAGATATTATTAGCATTTCTTTAATGTATCATGTTGTCAGCATCACTACTTGAGGGAGCCTGTCTTACAGACTTTGACATTGCAACGAATGAATAAAGTACACTAACACACAGATATTATGCGTTGCTAGTCTGGCTGAGGGTCTGTGGTCGCCTACAGACTCCTTGGAGAGTGCTGTAAAGAGATAGCAGCTGCCAGCCTGTACTAGCTAGTGAGACTTGAATTTATTTAGAAAAGTTTAATTGACAAAGGCTTAAGTCAACACTACTAGAGGTTGAAAGATTAAAGGACAGGTTCTGTTGCTTAAACATTATTGGAGGGTAAGCTCTTTGTTTGACTACTTCTTGAGAGGCGCATCCTTCTTAAATGTTAGTTTTAAGACTGCATGTATAAACAAGCTAGTTAGATAAACTTCTCAACATATCTTAACTATTTGCTTTACTTATTAACTAAATGTAAAGGGGATGTGGGCTGCTTTCAGCCAAGAACTATGGAAAAAACCTTTAGGCCTTCTAAAAGGGTTTGAGACTATATTCTATAATTTTCTCTAACATTTTTCCTTTAATATTTTGCCACCCTCCGGAGTGAATTCCCACATCATGGAAATAAGTCTTTTGAATTTATAAAAGGACAGAAATTGTGCACATTTTTATTAACTCCTGTGGTCAAAATACACAACTACCAAAGTAAGATGAAACTCTATTGTTGGTGCTTGGAGGAAATGTTGCAATAAGAAGTATTTATGTAAAAACCATATTAGATTTTGTGTAGATGGTGTTGATATCATGACAGAGAATTTTTAAATTATTTATTTATTTTTACAGACAAGGTCTCACTATTTCTGAAACACACACACACACACACAAAACTACTCTGTGGAGTGCAGTGGAGTCACAGATCCTGGGCCCAAATGATCCTCTCATTGCAGTCTACCGGCACTACAGGCACAAACTGCCATTCCCAGCTAATTTTTCTTAATTTATAGATGTGTTTGGGGGGGGGCAATGTCTCCTCAGGCTGGTTTCAAATTCCTTGCCTCAAGCAGTCCTCCTGGCTCAGCCTCTCAAGTAGGTGGGATTGCAGGCATGAGCCACTTTGCCTAGCTAAAAGCAAGTTTTTAGTTTTAGCTAACATAAAAAAGTTAGGTTTTTTAATTGAGCATGGTTTTCCATGCTGTTCTCAATTAACTATATATAGATTATTCAATAAAAGATGTAAATCAAATAAACTACATACACTCCTGTCTTGATAAATTATGTATTTTTCTAAAATACATCAAATAATACAAGAGATGATTAAATAATAAATCTGAAGGTTTGAGAACTGAAATAGAAAGTTAAAATTATAATTCAAAGGGAATTATGTAATGAAGAATTAGAAAACAGTTTGAAAACTGATTTTGGCCTTGTATTTCTTTTTTTATGATACTCTGTTTAATTTTAACCTATTTTTTCTTTTACAAGATATGTGTATGTCATACAAAATTATATTCAAGAGATGTAAAAGTACAGATTGTATTTTCTTTCTGAATCTACATTTTTTTCATTTTATTATTATTATACTTTAAGTTCTGAGATACATGTGCAGAATGTGCAGGTTTGTTACATAGGTATAAAGACACCATCATGGTTCGATGCACCCAACAACCCTTTATGTACATAAGATATTTCTCCTAATGCTGTCCCTCCCCTAGCTCCTCACCCCCTGACAAGTACCACTGTGTGATGTTTCCCTTTATGTGTACATGTTTTCTCATTGTTCAACTCCCATTTATGAGTGAGGACAGGCAGTGTTTGGTTTTCTGCTCTTGTGAATTTGCTAAGAATGATGGTTTCCAGCTTCATCTATGTCCCTGGATGAAAAAGAGCAGATGGAAGAAGATACTAGTCTATTAAAATACAATAGTATTTTTATTTTAAGCAAAAAGGCAAAGGCCAGGTGCAGTAACTCACACCTGTTACCCCAACACTTTGGGAGACCAAGGTGGGAAGATTGCTTGAGCCCAGGAGCTTAAGACTAGCCTGAGCAAAATGATGAGACCCCCATCTCTACAATTTTTTTTTCTTTTAATTAGCTGGGCATGGTATATTACTCCCTGCTAATTGGGATGCTAAGATGGGAGAATTGCTTGAGGCCCAGGAGGTCAATGCTGCAGTGATCCATGCCATGCCACTGCACTCCAGCCCTGGGCAACAGAGTGAGAGACCCTGTCTCAGG
>NW_016107689.1:1610875-1616634 GCF_001604975.1 Cebus imitator | reverse complement strand
AAAAAAAAAAAAAAGAAAGAAAGAACGAGAAAGAAAAAAAGCCACAATATATTGTAACTGATTTTGAAAGAACAATAAAAATTTAGAAATTCAGTAGGAAATTTGGCAGAATTAGAACTAACAAAGCTTAAATGATTTAGCTTAAAAGTTATTACTATTAGGCGGGTGTTGAACAATGAGAACACATGGACACAGGGTGGGGAGCACTACAAACTGGGGTCAGTTGTGGGGAAATAGGGGAGGGACGGTGGGGGGTGGGGAGCTGGGGAGAGATAGCAAGGGGAGAAATGCCAGATATAGGTGATGGGGAGGAAGGCAGCAAATCACACTGCCACGTGGGTACCTATGAAACAATTTTGCATGTTCTTCACATGTACCTCAAAACCTAAAATGCAATAAAATAAATAAATGAGAAAAAAAATGTTATTGCTATTTTCTCATGTTGGTATGCAAATCCAGTGGACAATTATAGGAAGTAGCTATGGGACTTCAGAAAGTAGTTGAATAAATTTGAAAAACTTTCAAAATCTCTTTGCCAAATGAATCAAAAGGCTTTAATCATTTTCCTTAACTGCAATATGGAATAAATTATTCTGTAACTTGAAATAATTCTCATGTCTTTCCCAGTGTTAGGTAACTAACAACTCTGGTTTCAGAATGCCATTTATGCTTAATTGTGGCATAAACTCAGTAGACTAGACTTGCAAAAGTTTTGGCTCTATTCTTTTGTTTCCTTTCTTTCCTTTTTTTTTTTTTTGCTAAAGATTTTGGCATTTACATTAACCACCAATGAATTTCACACATGATTATATTTACACCAGATTTTCCATATATTTTGTCTTGTTCATCAATCAAGTTCATTTTCAACAACCAAATTTTATCTTAATCCCTGGAACATACAATTTGAAACTGTTTCCAACTTTATTTTCCACCATTTATCATCAGCAATTTAATGCAGGCTCTTGTTGACTGCAGATTATATTTCTCATTGTTTAATTTTGAAATGTAAATATTTTAATATCTCACAAAGCTGATCAACTTCAAAATTCTCTTTGCTTTCCTGCTATCGTGTCAGTGAGAAGAACAAGTACGCATTAAGTTTATTAGTTATCCACTGACTTCAAGAAAGTGAAAGTGGTTATGGTTGCTCAAGAATTTGACTAAAGGTAGAAATGTGTACTTACAATTTTTATCAAGAAACTCCTATAGGTGGGTTTAATTTTCTATATTTTTGTTTAAATACGTATTTATTATTTTACTATGTTAATTTCAGAAGGCAATTAGTCAAGAAGTTTATAATAGCATTAAGGATCCAAGATTTCTGTTAATAAAATGAATACATGGTGAAACATACATAATCTGACTGTTTTGACCAAAGAGAGTAAAAGATAAATTATTGTGTCTTCAACTTCCCACAATAAAGGGTGAAAGCACGCTGCTGGATAGATTTCTTTGAGTTTTGGAGTAAGCATGTTTCACCCTTAAGAGTGTGCCCCAACCTGTATGCTAGGTGACATTAAAATCTTTCAGCTTTCAGTGGAGCCCAGACCCAGATGTGCTCTGTGTCAGTTCTGGACAGCTGCTGGGGCCATGTAGCTGACTCTGTGCTATTAAAGTTATCAGTGATGAGAAGAGATAACATATGTAGTTTATAGAAAAATCTAATCAAATAATCACAGTATTAACCAGGAGGTTTTTTTGACCTAGAACATGATATCTGCAGTAAAAAATTATACACCTTTTGCAAAATAGCTCCTGGCATGCTATTGAACCCTGGGAAAGACAGAGGTCTTTGACTATAGGACATCAAGTGAACATATAATTAAAGCTGCCAATCATAAACTGGATTTTCTCAGACCCACTCAGTCACACAGTTGCAGGGCCTTGCAAGATTTCTTTTTAAGATGAAAATGAGCATAAGCAGGACTTGGAAGCATAAACAAGGTTCACAACCGGGTAGCCCAGACCCTACATCAGCTACTGCTGAGGAACTAGTGCCCCTTCCTGGAAACAAACCTGTAATTGCAATGGGGATCCCTTATCGTAGTAGCAAAGGAGGGAAACATGGAGCTTTGTTCACAGATAGATCATCACAGAATGCAGGTGCAGTTTAGGAATGGATGATAGGTGTACCCCAGTCCGCCTCAGGGGTGACCTTGAAAGATAGTTGATGAGAAAAAATCCTGCCTGTCAACGGAGCTTCAAGTAGTATTCCACTTTGGGTAGAACAGAAAATGGCCTGAGGTAAGAATGTATATCAAATTGCCACCTGCTAAAGTTTGGCCAGCTGATTAGAAGCCTGAAGGGCTTAGGAGGTTTAGACTAGAGGCATATTAACTTACGAGGTCTAGAGTAGAAGCATATGTTCAGACATATGAGAGTAAGTACAAAGCATAGAGATATTAATATTTCATGATAACCACCAAATAAAAGCTGATACAGGGGAGGCATGACACAACCACGTAGACCAAAATGATCGAGCAAGATCATGTCAGCCAGCCTCTGTCATTGACCACTCCATTGCTTTCTCAATAAGAACAGGAATGAAGTAGCATGTATGGGATCTGGTGTGGTTTGGCTGTGTCCCCACCCAAATCTCATCTGGAATTCCCATGTGTTGTGGGAGGGACCTGGTGGGAGGTGATTGACTTATAGGGGTGGGCATTTACTGCACTGTTCTCATGATAGTGAATAAGTCTCATGAGATACGATGGCTTTATAAGGTGAAGTTTCCCTGTACAAGCTCCTTTTGTTTTTTGCCTGCCGCCATCCATGTAAGATGTGACTTACTCCTCTTTGCCTTCTTCCATGATTGTGAGGCCTCCCTAGCATGTGGAACTGTAAGTTCAATTAAGCCTCTTTCCTTTGTAAATTTCCCAGTCTTGGATATGTCTTTATTGGCAGTGTGAAAAGAGGCTAATACAGGGTCCTAGGTGGAGGTTATGCATAGGCCCAACAGCATGGGCTCTCATCTTGCAAGGTTGGTCCAGCTGGTATCGGGTCCAAATGTCAAACCTGCCAGCAACAAAGAGCAGCTTTGCACTTTCAGTATGGCATAATATGTTAAGGAAAATAACATCACATTTTAAGGAAAGATGACAGATTGGTCTCACTGGCCCTCTTCTTCCCTGGCCTCCAGTGGTTCATGCTGATAGAATGGGTACATATTCTGGGAAGAAGCTTAATTTTCCTTCTTGCAGGGTCTGAGTCTGTCTCATTCTCTGAGGGCCTACAGTAACTGATTCACATGCATGATATTCTACATCATGCCACACAGACCAACAGATGTCACCTGGCAAAGGAAGGGCATAGTGGGCCCATGGCTAAGGAATCCACTGGTCATAGTGCACCCTACATTAACTAGAAGGGTACTGGAACAGCCTTGTAAAGTGACAGCTGAAGTGTCAGCTCAGAGGCAATACCTCATAAGAATGCTGAAGCATCTTCACACATAGAAACCTTAAATTAAAGTTGTTTTTATGGTGTACTTCTGAAACGTAGACTACATAGATCCAACACCAAAACATGGAGGCAGGAATGGCTCTGCTTCTCTTACTTCTAATGATCCAATTCAGGAATTTACACATCAAATCTGGACTCTGCGTGTTTCAAAGTTTTAGTTCCTGATAGACAAATACTTCATACAGAGCATGAAGTATTTTTTAATCTCCCCAAATAGTCTGAAAATATTTGTTATAGGACCTTCTCCCCTAATTAACTGCAGATTCATAAAGGCTAACTCAATACCTCATTTATAACTCTATGATTCTGTATGTATATATGTGTATATAAGTATATATATGTATGTGTGTGCATATACATATAAAATGTCTTATGCATGCTTGAATGAATGATTATGAATAGCTACCATTTATTGGGCACTTATGTGTCAGGTAATATGCTGAGTATTTTCTACATAGTAATTATTTAATACCCACAGGAGCTCTACACATCATTATCTTGATTTTACATATATCAATGTGCATGAAGCCACTGACTAAAAACATATTGTTAATGAATAGCAGAGTCAAGATTAAAACCCATTTGTCCGCTGCCAAATATTTTGCAGTATTTCTTGTATATTATCTAAATGAGTATATATGAATGCAAAGAAATAATAGATAACCTAAAGCATGACCATAGGAACATGAAAGATAGCAAGAAGTTTGGGGTAAGTGTATGGATTAGGAAAAGTGAGTGGCTAAAAGCCAAGATTGTGGGAGTGATTGCTCATTACATTCTTTCTTTTGTATCTCCCCAACCAAGAGGTCTCCAACTTCATTTCTATGTATAGATGATAGGTGCATTAGTCTGGGCCTGGGCTGCTAATGAAGCCATGCCTGATACTGCATAATTTATAAAGGAAAGAGGTTCAATTGACTCACAGTTCCATATGACTGGGGAGGCCTCACAATCATGATGGAAGGCAAAGTAGGAGCAAAATCACATCTTGCATGGCAGCAGGTAAGAGACCATGTGTGGAGAAACTTCTCTTTATAAAACCACCAGATCTTATAAGACTTATTCACTATCATAAGAACAGCACAGAAAAAATCTCACCCCCATGATTCAGTTACCTTCTACATTGTCCCTCCCATGACATATGAGGATTATTGCAATTCAAGATGAGATTTGGGTGGGAACACAGAGCCAAACCATATTGATAGGTTAAACAAATCTATACAGTAAAGATAAAAGAGATGGCAAGAGCAAGGAAGAAGATAGAGGGAAGAAGAAGAAAGTAATTGCTGGGGATTGAGTCAGATTGTATTTTGCACATGTGGGTGCTGCAAGACCTCTCACTGCATATGCTTCTTATGAGCTGGTTACATCATGTCTTGGCGTCGTAAACCTAGGTGGCCCTTTGTGATATCCTTGATGTATGGAGTAGGCTGGAATTGATGTTCTGTGACTTCTGAAGCTAGACGATATACTCCCATGCACTTCTGCTTTGCTTTCTTGTGAGGCTTGCTTTTGGAACCCACACAACATGCTCCTGCTCTGAAGATGCCCAGTCAGCCATGGACGCCAATCCCATGGACACAGCTCAAGTCCCACGTACTCTTCAGTCATGTGAGTGAACTTGAAACTGGATATTCTAGCCCCTGTTAGGGCAGCCTTTAAGAATATTATGAGGAGCAGAGAAGAATCATTCCAACAAAGCTCTTTTCAAATTGCAGATGTATAAGCAAATAAATGGCTGGGTTTTTTTATTGCATTTTAGGTTTTGGGGTACATGTGAAGAACATGCAAGATTGTTCCATAGGTACACACATGGCAGTGTGATTTGCTGCCTTCCTCCCCTTCACCTATATCTGGCATTTCTCCCCATGCTATCTCCCTCCACCTCTCTCCCCGTCCCTCCCCCATATCCCCCCAACAGACCCCAATGTGTAGTGCTCCCCTCCCTGTGTCCAAGTGTTCTCATTGTTCAACACCCACCTATGAGTGAGAACATGCGGTGTTTGATCTTCTGCTCTTGTGTCAGTTTGCTGAGAATGAGGGTTTCCAGGTTCATCCATGTCCCTACAAAGGACACAAACTCATCGTTTTTTATGTCTGCATAATATTCCATGGTGTATATGTACCACATTTTCCCTGTCCAGTCTATCATCGATGGGCATTTGGGTTAGTTCCAGGTGTTTGCTATTGAAAACGGTGCTGCAATGAACATTCGTGTGCACGTGTCCTTATAGTAGAACGATTTATAATCCTTTGGATATATACCCAGTAATGGGATTGCTGGGTCAAATGGAATT
>NW_016107689.1:1607785-1608705 GCF_001604975.1 Cebus imitator | reverse complement strand
TTTTCTTTTTTATTAATCTGGCTAGTGGTCTGTCTATTTTGTTGATCTTTTCGAAAAACCAGCTCCTGGATTTATTGATTTTTTGAAGGGTTTTTTTGTGTCTCTATCTCCTTCAGTTCTGCTCTGATCTTAGTTATTTCTTGTCTTCTGCTAGCTTTTCAGTTTTTTTGATCTTGATCCTCTAGCTGTTTCAATTTTGATGCTAGGGTTTCAATTTTAGATCTCACCTTGCTTCTCATGTGGGCACTTATTGCTATATATTTTCCTCTAGAGACTGCTTTAAATGTGTCCCAGAGATTCTGGTATGTTGTGTCTTCGTTCTCGTTGGTTTTGTAGAACATCTTTATTTCTGCCTTCATTTCATTGTTTATCCAGTCAACATTCAAGAGCCAGTTTTTCAGTTTACATGAAGCTGTGTGGTTCTGAGTTAGTTTCTGCATTCTCAGTTCTAATTCGATTGCACTGTGGTCCGAGAGACTGTTTGTTGTCATTTCCGTTCTTTTGCATTTGCTGAGGAGTGATTTATTTCCAATTATGTGGTCAATTTTAGAGTAGGTGTGATGTGGTGCTGAGAAGAATATACATTCTGTGGATTTGGGGTGGAGAGTTCTGTAAATGCCTATTAGGTTTGCTTGTTCCAGGCCCGAGTTCAGGTCCTGGATATCCTTGTTAATTTTCTGTCTGGTTGATCCATCTAATATTGACAATGGGTTGTTAAAGTCTCCCACTATTATTGTGTGGGAGTCTAAGTCTCTTTGTAAGTCATTAAGAACTTGCCTTATGTATTTGGGTGCTCCTGTATTGGGTGCATGTATATTTAGTATCGTTAGCTCTTCTTGTTGCATTGAACCTTTTACCATTATGTAATGTCCTTCTTTGTCTCTTTAGATCATTGTTGCTTTAAAGTATATTTTATCAGA
>NW_016107689.1:1600927-1605267 GCF_001604975.1 Cebus imitator | reverse complement strand
TGGGCAAAGCAGCCGCGCAGGCCAAAACAGTCGTGCCGGCCCAAACAGCTGCGCTGGCGACCCATGGGGCTCCTCCGCCTGGGAATCTCCTGGTCTGTGGGCAATAAAAATCCGTCTGGAAATGCGGCGTCCACTCACCCTCTGCACTTTCACTGGGAGCTGCAATCCTGAGCTGTTCCTAGTCGGCCATCTTCCTCAAATCCTCCTGGCTGTTGTTTTAAGCCATTAAGATTTGTGGTAACATGTTATGCAGCAGTAATTAACCAAAATACAAATCTTCAGAAATATCACCCATTTCATTTCATTTAATTCATTCAATTTCAAGGGAATCCATTTTTCAAAATGTCAGAAAATTTCACCATGCATACATACCTTTGAAAAGAGTTTAAAATATATAATAATGTATTTAGACTAAGAAGTAATACCAGAGTTGTAATGCTTAAGCAAGAGGCAAACCAGAAGAAATTTTTTGTAAAAACTCTATGACATACATAGATTAATCAAAGGTTTTTCAACTTCTTGGTTGTTGTTGAATGAACATTTTTGATTACCTATTATTATATGCTATATGCCAAACAAATTTGGTTATGAGGAAATATCTCAGTTAATATTGTGAGATATGTTTTACTAATTCCAAGTTATGTGATAAAATGCTGTTTGTTCTATTGTAGTTCTTCAGCTTTGATGACACTCCTCAAAATAACAATCTCTTTCCTTGATGAGTAATTGCTATTAATAATTTTCTAATGACTATGCCAATATAATTACAATTATTTTTAAATCCTTCTCTATTTTATAAATATACTTAACATTGTAATATATCACTCACACTCTGGTGTCTTGTTAAACCTATACATCCCTTAAACTGTTTTTTAAATAATCTTCTGTAAGAAGAAAACTCAGAATTTAAAATGTTTTCACTTTTCATAGCAATGATATCTATTTATTTGGTAGGTTTTTGTTTGACTTCTGTTAAGGAAGCTGATCAGAAACTGACTCCACTACCAGTTCCAAGGATGAGGCATCACTGATCCAGAGTTAATTCTACTACTTTGATCACTTTGATACAAAGATTGATTCTGAGGTTGACTTAAGACCCTATTCACACATGACATGATGAGTTTTGTTGCAAGCTTCTGGGAAGAAATAGTTTAGAGTATGAGCCACAGAAAAAGAAACTCTTCTAATCTTTGGGAGGACTAGTGTGTGGGAAGCCTGAAATTGCTGTGTGCATTTTACTGCTATGAAAGAGGCTAACTTCCAAATGAAGCCAGTACACAGAGGAGGGGCCAGATGAAGAAGTCAGAGAACAATGAAACTGGGTTAGGCCTGAAGCAAAGCCTTCCCTGTTTGACATGGACTTCCAGCCATCTGAACCAATTAATACATGGTATACAGGAGATTGAATTGTGAATCCTGTTATTTGGTCCTCAAAGACAGACAGAATTCAATAATAAATCCACATTTGATAGTGGCATGGTTCTGGGACCAAACCAAGGGTCAGGCTGCATATTTTCATGGCCTAATAATGAGATGCAGATGAACTGGGAAAGAAGAGAGTTTATTTCTGTAACCAGGTACAGGGAGAAGCTGGGAAAATATCACCAGATCAACTCAAAATTGCAAAGCTTTGCAGAGCTTATACACCTAGACTGCCTGTCTATGTATAACTGTGGATTCATCTACAGATATAAGTGATTACCTTCTAATCTATGACTAAGATCTGAGTCCTGAAGACCTTCCTCTGGAGCCTCAATAAATTTACTTAGTCTAAATGGTTCCAGGTACCAGAATAATTACCCTTACCTTGTCTCCTACTAAATCATGGAGGTTTGGGGAGTTCCTTTAGTCCCCAATAAAGCTTGTTTGTGCAGGTTTGGGGAGGTCCTTCAGGTCCCCAGTAAAACTTGTTTAATCGTAAATGGGTTCTGTTCAGAATTCCTTCATTATATTGTCATGCTTCAAGGCTCAAGAAAGGCCTAGGCAAAACGCTTGATGGGATTTTGTTGCATTTCAGCCTATGTATGAGGGCACTAGCTCTATCAGCTTTTAATATTTAACTTAACTACTCAGTCAGTGCTGAAACAATTGTCATGGAAGCCTGCCTGTTCAGGTCTGAGTGAACCCTGGCCTGCCATAGAATCACCTAAAGTAATAAAAAGAAAGAAAGGGACCTGAACTATTTAGAGTTTCATGGAGGAAAGGACTTAGGAATGCGTATTAATTTTTTTGTTTGTTTTATTGAGACGGAGTCTTGCTCTGTCACCCAGGCTGGAGTGCAGTGGCACCAACTCTCGGCTCACTGAACCTTCTTCGCCTTCTGGGTTCAAGCAATTCTCCTGCCTCAGTCTCCGGAGTAGCCGGGATTACAGGTGTGCACCACCATGCCCAGCTAATTTTTATATTTTTTGTAGAGGTGGGGTTTCACCATGTTGGCCAGGCTGGTCTCAAACTCCTGACCTCCGGTGATCCGCCAGCCTTGGCCTCCCAAAGTGCTAGGATTACAGGAATGAGCCCCCAAGCCTGGCCTAATTTTTAAAATATGTAATTATCTTTAAAGTAAGTGAACAATCATTCCACATTAATAACTTATCATGTGTCTTAGAACTTAATCCCCTATACCCCTATCTCAAGCATTTAAAAAGAAAAATCAAGACCTTTATTTATTGCCTAGAACAATCTTAGAGACTAAGAGGTAGGAATTTGTTCTTCTAAAAATTGTTAATATATCAGAGCTCACAGGAAGAGAGCTCCATGGTTCTTAACCGATTCTGAGGACTTAGGCTGTGGAAAGCCTGCATCACATATCAGAGATAGTATTTACAGTACATAGAGTTTTGCTTAGCCTTAAGAGCAAAATGGCTGTGTACTGTAGCCTGTTTGATTGACACAAATTCTTCATAGAAGTCAATTATTTTCCTAAAATGGATTTCTGTTAAATAATATTATCCATGTGGATTTCTTACTCACCACATAAAATCTTGCCTGTGGCCTTGTACTATAGACTTTTAAAGATTGATTTTGTAAAAAAATAAATGAAGTAGGTCAAAAGTAAGAGTCCACCAGTGTTACTTTTATGTACAGTCAAAATGTCAGTGGACAAAGAAAATGGTTTCATTACTTTCTGTTAAATGGGCTAGTTTAAATACTTAAATAGTAGATGCTGTTTAAAAGCATGTTAAAGTTTTCTCCTGGTGTATGGTTTGCTGATCATTATTTTTCTGTATAGAAAAGGGAATTATCATGAAAGAAAATTTAGTTATCCTTATGGAAAAATTTCACAGGTGCTAGTTTAATATGAAATTTCCTCTAGGCAGTGTTAAACTTTTAAAGTGGAAAATGATTGCTAATAAACTACGATAATTTCCTTTTATGCTTTATTACAGGAAACAGCTTTGGAGGAACACAGTTGTCTCCATTTCAGTGTCATCAATTATTCATTTATGGCAATGAATGTTAAAAGTTGAATTGTGACATCAACTATAGGGCTTCATGGATATATGACCAGCTTAGATACAGGGACTTAGAAACCATTGTCTCCATTGTGCTTACCTATCAATTAGAGGTTAAAGAAACGTTAGAGAAATTATGTCTCTTTTTATTCTATGGAAAATGCCTATAAATATATTTGATATAGTTTGAAAATTACTTTGTCTATTTTTATTATACTTTAAGTTCTGCAGTACATGTGCAGAATGTGCAGGTTTGTTACATAGGTATACACAGGCCATGGTGGTTTGCTGCATCCATCACCCCATCATCTACATTAGGTATTTCTCCTAATGCTACCCCTCCCCTAACTCCTACCCCCTGTTATCGGTCCCCTAGCTTTCCACCCCACGACACGACCCAGTGTGTGATGTTCCTCTCTCTGTGTCCATGTGTTCTCATTGTTCAATACCCACTTATGAGTGAGAACATGTGGTGTTTGGTTTTCTGTTCTTGTGTCAGTTTGTTGAGAATGATGGTTTCCAGCTTTATTCACGCCCCTGCAAAGTATATAAACTCATACATTTTTATGGCTGCATAGTATTCTGTGGTGTACACATGCCACATTTTCTTTATCCAGTCTATTGTTGATGGGCATTTGGGTTGGTTCCAAGTTGCTATTGTGAACAGTGCTGCAATAAACATAAATGTGCATGTGTCTTTAGAATACAATGATTTATAATCCCTTGGGAATATACCCAGTAATGTGATTGCTGGGTCAAATGCTATTTCTAGTTCTAGATAAGAATCACCACACTGTCTTCCACAATGGTTGAACTAATTTACACTCCTACCAACAGTGTAAAATCATTCCTATTTTTCCACATCCTCTTCAGCATCTGTTGTCTGTT